>NC_084657.1:15283733-15585340 GCF_019802595.1 Syngnathoides biaculeatus
GAAGGTTGGCGTGGCAGACAACATGAAGACTAAAAAAAACTAGAAGCAAGAAAGTTTGACCTATTCCTTCGTTTTTCCTCTAAAATAGCTAAAAAGGTTTTCAGGACATGGTTGCGTATCTGTCATGAGACAAAGATTTCGAGTGTAATTACTACCATATAAAACCTACTGCATATGCGTCGAATCCATTTTGTCTTGAGACAACTATAAACCATTCAAGAAGTAGAGAACGTTTCTGTAATTTTGTGCATGGACTGTTTCAACTGCCATGGTGGGACAGTTGTCTTCCAGTTTTGGAATAACCCGTATGGCGACCTTATGACTGCCAAATATAAAGTTTACCCTCAGTTGTTCTGGATGACTGTTTGTTCGTGAGATCCTTTGTAGTCACGGTACTTTAGTTTTTTGATTTCAGTACGACCTAAGTGGACTCCGTCGCGTCACCATGAGTCACCGGCAGCTCACTCTGAACAACACGGACCAGGAAAGTTGAGTTTGTGTGGCCTGGTTCCAATTAACCTCCCTCGGGGCCTCTTCCAAGCCTCCTCAAACCATCCTGTAAACACGTTGCTGGGTTTCGCCGCCAACATTTCTTCTCGTTATCATGGTAACTATCATTATTGGAGTTATTGTTTATTGTTCTGTTGCTAATACACGCAGGTGTGTGTTTATTCTACAGATTAAATATAAAGATCAAGACCGCTTGTGAGCGCGACATAAACAAAACAAAAAGTCTAGACGTTTGATTGGGTTCATTATGGCTAAAAATAGACTAGATTCCATCTCTGCTTCCCTTATAATGAAGCAGCTCCGAAACGAGCCTTTTTTGACGTTGGCGTAGCGCGTAGTATCACTTCTGTTTACGCAACAATTACTCAGTTAGCAACCACGACAGCGTCCACAAAACAAAGAGCACGGCTGTGTGCAAAATGATAAACATTCAAAAAATTTCGAAGCAACCGCAGACGCAACAGCTAACTAAATTAGCACCAAGCGTTGTCCGGGCTAGCTTGTCTCAGTAGCTGAATACAAAAAGATAAAGTGTGCGCGTTTATGTTTAATCACATATTGTTAGTGTATACATGAATATCTTGTATTTTACATCATCACAATCTTAGGTACAAAAGTGTTTCATCGGGATAAAAACAGTGTCACAGGTTTTAGGCTATTGCAAGTGCTCAGTCCAGTGGTAGTATATTAAAATCTCCATTTATAAAAATAAATTATACAAGTTTAAAAAAAAAAAATGTCACTAGAGTTCACAGATACAAAATAACAAAAGGAAGCATAAAGTGCAATACTACTTAATGGCTTGCCGGAGTCTGATTATGACGTCATACTTCGGGCACAATTTTTTTTGTCTGACATTTTGGAGTGTTGTTAGCTTGTTTGCGAGTTAGCGTCAGACTAGCTAGATCAAAAGGTCCACTCAGGAGTTCCTTTTGTCCAACTGTTCAATTTGAAAAATCTTTTTCATTTGTTTTGAACAAAGCCATTCCATTCTTTACGCGAAGATAACGCAATAAGAAGGCGAACATTCCCCAGTCACCATTAAAATGAAAACCATAAAACTGATTTCCCATTTGGTTTCGATATAGATGAAAAACCTTCAAATAGCCGCTACATGTTGGCAGCGTGTATGGACACCGTTTTGGTCAAACTTTGAAAACGAATGCTGAATAAATTATCCTTCATGCTTGAAATTGCGTGGCACACTTCTCTTCCTTATCAGTCCTTCAATTCCAGTCTTCGTGCTGTGTTAAGCTAGTAAGAAAAATCATACAGTCAAATGACCCAGAGATGCAACAATTTGCCTGACTGACTGAAAGTATTCTGGACCTTTAAAAGTACATACCATCTAAATTATTTTTTGCCATCGTTAAAGTGGGGCACACACAATTTAAAAATGTTTCATCAATTTTCTGATCGATGTAAGCTAAATTCAAATGATTGGGTGTCTCGAAAAAATGATCTCGACACGATCGTAAATGTATGAAAATATTTACAACCACATGTCCTTATTTGTGTGGTAAACATCATCTCTTGCATTTTAAGATGCGTTTAAGAGCTTAAGAATCCATTTGTATGTGTACACCCCTTCAGTTAAAGTCATGCACTAAATCTTCGGATGCGCTTCCGCTTCCTTGACTTGCAATATTTCATCAGCAGTCCCAAGGCGATAACTGCCAAGAACACCATCACGACAATGACGATGATGTGATGGGCTTTCTTTCGCCCTCGGCACATTTCCCGAGTCACCTTCTCGATGTTGACTGGTTCCAAGTCCTCACGGAGAATGCATGTCGCGGCCTCAATGTCGGGCACCACCACGGCTGAGTGCTGCAGCAGCCGGACTAAGTCTAGGTTTCCGCAGCAGCTGAGAGGATTGTCGCCCACATAGAGAGTTTTAAGCGAACGTTCTAGCGCTGCCATGGTTGTGCGGTCCAGCGTGACCAGGCTGTTGTTGTGCAAGTTGAGCGTCTCGATGGATGACTCTCGGTTCCACGCAGGAAGCCTGGTCAGGTGGTTTGTGGACAGGTCGACCAGTTTCAGGCTCCTCAGCGATGACATGTCTGTGTTAAGGATGGAGATGTTATTCTCCCTCAGGAAGAGCTGGACCAGGGAGTGCTCGAGACCGGCCAGGGAGTCTCGGTGTATCTCCAAGCCAGGGTTGAGGGACAGGTCCAGCAGGTTGAGAGGGGTGTTGGCGAATGCCCTGTAAGGCAAACTCTTCAAATTGTTCTGAGAAAGGTAAAGAAACCTCAGTTTTGGAACAGAAGAGAACGAGACACAACCTGAAGGATTTTGATCTGCTTTTGTCTCCGAGGGGCACACTCGTAAATTGTTCACCTGGAGCTGCAAGAGGTTCAGACTAGGAAGTCTCTGGAAGGTTCGATGTGCCAGAGTGCTGAGGTCATTCCCTTGCAGGAAGAGCTCCTCCAACGCCTGCAGAGTACCTTCCCCGAGGAAAAGTATCTGTAGGGAGTTATAGCTAAAGTTGACAATCTTGGCTGTGGGAAGGAGGTCTTTGTCAGTGACAGAAAATGAGATGATACAGTTGTTGCTCACGTTCAGGACCTCCAGTGACATCATGGTGTTAAAGAAGGATTGCGGCAAGCCTGTGAGCCGGTTGTAACTTAAGTCTAAGTGTTTCAGGTGAGTCAAAACTGTCTCAGGCATCTTTGTGTCGGCCATGTCCATCACTTCGACACTCTGCAGGCGGTTGCGCGACAAGTCCAGATGTTGGATAGTGTTGTTTGTGGGCAGCAGCGGGAAGTAAGGCAATTTGTTTTCACTGAGATCAAGAAAGGCGAGGTGGTACGGCTCAGCCGATCTGGTACTCTGGAAGAGCTCCAGGCTGTTCCTGCTGAGGTTCAGTGCTCTCAGGCGGCTGAGATTGAAGTCCGTGATGCAAGTGATGGAGTTCTTGGATAGGTCCAGTTCACTCAAGCCATCAAGAGAGTCAAAGGCGCCGTCTTCGATCTCCAAAATTACGTTGTTGTGCAGGCTGATCTTCCTCAGGGACAACGCACCGCTGAAAGTGTTTTGCGCAATCTTGGTGATGCTGTTGCTGTTCAGTGAGAGCTCCACAAGTGAAGGAGAATCATTGAGAAAGAAATCTGACATCGCTGTGTATAAGCCATTACTGGAGAGATCCAGAGACTTCACAGCTGAAAGGGGTCCGATGTGAATTTTAGCCTGAGCAAACACATTGAGACGATTCCCGGACAGATCCAGGACCTTAAGGTCCCTCATTTCTTCAAAAAGTCCGGGCTGAATGAAGTGAATCTTGTTGCCGTGCAAGTCCAGGTGACGGAGGCCCATGTGGTCAGCGAGACTGTCGCGACTGAGATTCTGCAGCTGGTTGTGTGAGAGGTCCAGCACTTGGACACCTGACGGGAGGTTGGCGGGGGCACTGGTGAGGCTCAAATCACTGCAGGCCACACTCGTCCCCACCTGCCGACACAGACAAACACACACAGCGTGTTGGTGAGATCATGGCGAGAAAATAGCAAAACATGTTCAAAGTCTACTTTTGATTTACGAGGGTTTGTGGTATGTGAGGAGGTTAATCGGTCCAAAGAAAACTCTGTAAATCTTTTATTTTGCTGTTTGGAGACACAACACCATATGAGTGCTTCTCATCTCCTTCAGCCAAGATCTCTCAGATGAATCCAGAGGGAAATTCCAGTAAGAACTAGCGACAAAAGAAAGTACCTGTATCACTACAAAGTAACTCTTTGTTGATAAGTCTCTATCCCCCGGGACAAACTATTATACCTATTGAGTTTATAATTAGAAACACATGGCCCCCGCTCCATCCACCATTCACCACCACCACCCAGCCGTCGCCCCCCTTCAGTCCAAAAACAGCCCATAAAACTGCCTCCATCTCCGATTTCTCACTAAGGCCTTTCGGATTCTCGGCATACTTGCGGTTTAGATGAAAAGCTGCTCGTTGCTTACAGGCCGATGTAAATAAATAAAGACTACCTATCTTGTGAAACGTCCTCCCTGCGTAAAAGGTCAACGCTCCTTATGTGGATTACGTTCGCATGTTCAATGATTAGTTGTTCCTTCCACAGGTCCACTCATTTTCTGTTCTGCATTTTCATCACAGGGCATTGATTGGTTGTTTTGACTTTATTTTGAACCAAAGGTGATGAGTGGTTGGGTTCTTTAGCATCCCAAAATAACAAGCAAGTGAATTTCCGCGTCCCCGCAGGAGTTTCAAACACGTGCCCCACAGTGGAGGTGAGGGGCTAAAGGGACCATATCATCCAAAGACGTCAAATATCATCCATCCATCCATTATCTACTGCTATTCCGTGTCGGGTCGTGGGGGAAGTAGCTTCAGCAGGGACACCCAGACTTCCCTTTTCCCCATTCTCTTCTACTTCTTCTTCTTCTTCCCGAGGCATTCCCAAGCCACCCGAGTGACATCGTCTCTCCGGCGTGTCCTGGGTCGTCCTCGGGGTCTCTTGCCCGGAACACCTCACCAGGGAGGCATCCGGGAGGCATCCGGATCAGATGCCCCAGCCACCTCATCTGGCTCCTCTCAATGCGGACACTGAGCCCCCCCCCACCCCGGAAGTACCGAGGAGCTTCTCACCCTATCTCTAAGGGAGAGCCCGGACACCCCTGTGGAGGAAACTCATTTCGGCCGCTTGTAAAATAATAATAATAAACGTAAAATATCAGTAAACGTGAAATATGAATTAAAATTGTCTGAGCTCTAGCCGTTTTTCTGCCGAAAAGCCTCAAATCAGGTCATTCAAATTTCTCAACCTTATCTATGTCACTAGCGAAAGATCTCGCATAACTTGTCACTCGCGAGCTTGCGCTGTTAAAGGGGTTATTATCAGGGGGGTTTAGGGTTTAGTTTGGGGTAAAAAAAAAAAAATTGTTTTTGTAGTACTTTTCATGGCCCTTACTCATGTCGAAGTCACTCACCATTAACTTTCGTTTCATTTATGACCCATTCGGTGTGATTCAATTTCTCGGCACTTATCAGACTCGTGATTACTTCCTGAGAACTTGAATCCAACTGGAGGAGGGCTGACTTACGTTCCCATTTGTCACCCAATTACACCACCACTCGACTAGTGCCAGTAATTTAAGGGGGGTGGAGTATATGTACTGGAGAACCTGGGCCAAGACGCCAAATGTGGTCTTATCCACCAGGACTATCTCCAGCGTGCAGTCAATAAATGAAACAACTCAAGAAGATGAGGAATTTCGTCCTCGTTGCCATGCGCAACCTGTCCAAATAAACCTGCCCCTCACTATGTATTTATATTAAAACGTGAGGAATGTGCTTCCAGTAAACACACGCCAGAAAGGGAGTAACTTTTACTTACGATGCGGCACGAAGGACGATGGCGGGAAGGGTGGACCGCCGCCGCCACGCAGCCGGCCAGAAGCGGAAACAGCAGCGGGAAGGCGGCCATGTTGCTATGGGACAAGGACATCATCAGTGGACGCATGCACAGACGCAGGATGCGTACTGGAAGCGAGTTGGCCTTCACAAAGGAAGCCGAGAGGAAGTAAACCTGCGCTGACCTATGACTGAGCTATTTATGCAACGACTGGGGCTTTTTTGGGGGGGTTTTCTCAATAAAAACTGGTTCCACAGAAAGCCAATGACTTTGCAACTAAAATCAAAGAGCATTGTGTTGTCATCTGGTCGAAACAAATTACGTCTTCTTTTGCTAAAATATACTTTACATGACTCAGCTAAAAACACAGAACAAAATATTTTATGTTTGGCTATGTGGAAGTGTTTTTTCCACAGTCGCATCTCATGCTGAGATGCACGTGTACACAAAATGGAAAATTTGGCTAAAAACTAAAGTTCAAGTTGAACATTGTTCAAAGTTTGAAGAGTCAATTCTGTTTCTTTGCGTACCACCGGAGTAGCCCGCAGACCATACTTTGAGAATCACTGGACTATTGGGAAATAAAATAAGCAGTGAGGCACAGTAAAACAAGTTAAGAGTATCAGAGTAACAGAGTATTATAAGCTTAAATATCGACTTTGACTTCAAGTCCGATACGTCTCTGAAGAGTCTAAATAGAGTCCCGAAACTTTCAACAAAGTCCTTGAATTGGAGTCATTGGCGAGTGTCAGGTCTCCAAGCTTGAGTATCTGTCAGGTTTCAAGTCTTGTCCAAGTGAAGAACTGTGTTTGAGTTTCGAGTGAATGTCAAGTCTCTGCAGAGGAGTCAAAATAAAGTTTCAAAATATTCAAGTCGTGTCAAATTCAAGTTGCAATTCTCCGAGATGGAGTGAAGACAAATCTTTACATAGACGTCATAAGTCAAGTTCAAAGTCTTTACGCTCGAGTCCATGTCAGGTCTCAAATCCCAAACTCGCTTCCAAATCTAGTCATGAGACTGAACACATCAATCCAAAGTTCCACATCTTGTGCTTCAGGACTTTTAACTGCAGTCTCAGGTTTTTAAAACTGCTGAAAGCATCCCTCTAGTGGTCTTTGAGTTGGTTGCTAAGTCATGTCTCAGGTCTTTGGGAGCTTGAATCTCAATCAAGTCCAAGACCTGGCCACAAACTGTCTAAATCAAGTTTCTCGGCTGGAGTCCCAGTAAAGTCAAGTAGCCATCAACTTGTTCGGCCCCTTTGATTCCTTACTGAGAACTAATTTTAGATATTGTAAACTATCGAGCTGTATTTATGACGCGGAAAAGAAGACGAAGATCTATACTTTCCCTTCTACATTCTTATGCCACACATTTCCGAATGAACGTGTACCTGACTCCCGGCAGAAGACCAGTCTTTGGTGCGCGTCCTGACCGCATCGAGTTCACATTCGATGCACAGCCCCTCTCGCGACACCTCAAAACTGGATCGGCAGCGACGGCGGGACCACCGGAATCCCCGATGCTCCTCTCAGCTGATTATTTTCGCTTGTTCCTCTCCTCGCGCCGCTCAGCTTGGACTGTTCGTTCCAGCATCCTGTGAGAACATCCTGCAGGGCCAACCCCCCTAGCCCTTCCTTTCCCTTTGCAGACCCCCTCCCTCCTTCCCCTCTTCTCAGGGAAATGCCTTAAAAGGGGGGTTGGCAGTCCATTTGGATTCCTCATTGCAAGGAGACACATGTTTTGCGTCTTCCGCAAATAACCCCGATTCATCAAAACCCGAGGCACCCAGTGTCTCTCCGTTATCATCATGAGGAATTTGGGGCATTTCGGCCAAAGAGTTGAAAGATTACATCTGCTTTTGCTTTGTAAGAAAAACATGCTCTTCATATTACAGTTTTATGACATTTGAAACAAGCATTTAGGGATGGGAAGCATTTGTGTTTCCCACATCCTTATGACTGATGATGAGCCTGATTGTCTCATGACTCTTTGATGTTTGGCACCACAGATTACACAGTAATAGTGTAATAAAAAACACGGAACATGAGGACAACAGGTTTTTTGGAGGGGGGGAGGTGTACACTGATGTTTGCTTCTAGTCAAAAGGGATACTGGGGCTTTTCCAGGCAGTCGCTTCTTTTGAAAATGTGTCACAAGGTGAATATTTAATTGATTTTTTGGGGGGAAAACCATTTTAACCACTTCGATTCGTATAATTTCACTTTCACTTTATTTAATACATTCTAATCTTAACATCTTTGAAGTTATTTCATTATGACACGCCAACCTTTCACATTTTAATCAACGGAAAACGTAATGCATTCAAAAATGTTATGTAGACAAGACATATTTTAATTCTCTTCACTGTTGTAATGCAATCTTTATTTGGTTTGTATCAGTTGAATTTTGGGACAGTTTTTCCTCACATTTTGTCAGATTAAAGGGCCACTGTCATGAAATGCATGAGTTTTAGTATGTTATTAATGGAAAAAAAAGGCAGCCGGAATGGACCCATCCGTTTTTTTCACCACAAAAGATGATTTTGATGTATATGGCTTTTTGTCACTCACGCCATGAAAATCCTGTCAAGGGATTTGTTTTCAAGAAGAAGCAGGAAGTGAGGTTATTAGCAGACGCCCACTCTGACGGTCTCGTAAATTTCTACTAGTTTTACCTGCTGGAAGTTAGCGCTTTGTTCCTTCGTGTTAGCCAAAATGACGGCTCGTTGTATTGCATATTGTTCGAACACTCGGGAAGATGAATTCATTCGTCATATTTTTCAAAAAGACCCGGTTCGTCGTGAGAAATGGATTGCACGGGTGCAAAGAGCATGGGTTCCAAATGACATGTAGGTGTGTATACAGCTACTAAAAAAAAGTTTAGTTGTGTGTGTGTGTGTGTGTGGGGGGGGGGGGGGTCGTAATCCTCTCAACATGTAACAGAAGGTCCGTGCACGTCAGTCAGGGGTGCTAAATGTGTCGATGTACCTGTCAGGGACGAGCACAGCTTCAGCCGGGCTTGCTCAATACGTTGCATGTTTTTGGAATGTGGGGGGAAACCGGAGTGCCCAGAGGAAACTCACGTAGGCACAGGGAGAGCATGCAAACTTCACACAGGCGGGTCTGGGATTGAACCCAGGACCTCAGAACTGTGAGGCCGACGCTTTACCAGCTGCTCCACTGTGCCGCCCGAAGTGAATAATGTTATATATATATTTTTCATTACAAAATATATACAATACAATATTTATAGGCATGACACTTGACCTTTAAGAGCCAAGTTAATAATACGAGTTTTAAACAATGTCAAATTGTGATTACATCACATTTTAAAGGCTTGTAGATGCTTGGGTGAAAATGACCAGAAAAATTACACACCATAAGCACAAAACCGTTCTTAATATTGGACGGGACTTTAATTGGAATAAGGAACAATTCAAGAAATCACTTCACATATTTTACATTTTTTATTTTTATTATTTAAATTATTTATTATTAGTAGTTCTCTTTATTACAGATGCATTATGCCCCTTTATAATGATACATATAACAAAAAAAAAAATACAACTGAAAGACTCCAAATTGACATTTAGCTTTTTGCTATTCACGTCATTCCCCCGCGGGTGGCGATGTAGAAAAATTCCAGCCGTCACTCTTCCCACGAAGAAATCAATGTTGGCGGGAAACAGGGGGCGAACTCGCGGAAGTAGTTCACGCGTTTGTCCTGTGGGTGCCAGTGTGCGCGCCCTTCAAATAGTCCAACGAAGAAGACGTCGGTGTTGGCGGAAAGTGGAGAGGCGAGTACTTAGAGAGAATTAACGCGATCTTTTCCACTTTGATACCTTCAAGCGCTTCACCTGTACCGCGACTAAGTTGCGCCACAATATCCCCCGGGTGGTTCCCAACGGCAAGGCGGGTTTAGTTGAGCCGCAATCGCGCTTCTTATTCGCTCAAGGAAGCACCCAGCGTTCACGCTTGCTAGCTACTCCACGCTACCACCACACCACTTCGTCCATTGTGCGCTAGCAAGCATGTCTAGCGGAGGCATTATCCGCGGACCCGCGGGGAGCAACGACTGCCGCATCTACGTCGGCAACCTGCCGCCCGACATCCGCTCCAAGGACGTCGAGGACCTGTTTTACAAATACGGCTCCATCCGCGACATTGATTTGAAGAACCGACGAGGGGGGCCGCCTTTCGCCTTCGTGCAGTTCGAGGACCCGAGGTGAGCGCGCAGCACTCGCTCGCGGCGGTGGGCTTAGTTCCAATAAAGTATCATTTTATTGGGCTCAGGTTCAGATGTTTGTGTTTTTTAATTCAGTATATATAGATATGATATTTAAAATTATTTAAATATTCGTTCTCTCATTCATAAAAATTAGATTATGGTCTGAAATCGAGCAGCAGGTTTCAAACAAAGACCGTTGCACTTGGAGTAACCGACTATTAAAACTCCAAAAACCGAATCAGCCCCAACAATTGGTTTCTGTAAAATGTTCTGTTTAAATTACTCGAATTTATCGAACAAAGACCAATTGAACATTTCTTCGTTTTTAGGGCTTGCCCAAGTTAAAATGCTTTCAAAAAGAACTGAAAATTTGTTTTTTTTTAAAGAATTTGAGCTGTTTTTATCACCTTAGTATAGCTCGAATGGCCTGATCCCTTACTTGCTTTGGTAAAAGTAATTATGAAACAATAAAACATTTAAATACATTAAGTCAAACTTAAGGCTACACATATCAAACAAAAGCCAGTTTAAGAGTAACACTTCATTTCAGGGGCTTATCTTGATTTTGAAATCCTTCAGTTTGCGTGTTTTGTCAAATTAAAATGACAGATTAACGCTAAAGGAGTTTAGCAGTCAAAAAGTTGTTCCTTTATGCAAGTAAATTTTGAAAATCATTGTCTCGGCCACAAGTTACAAGGAAGAACATTTATATAGATGTGTAAATGGCTGAAATCAAGTTTGAGCTCATAGTACAGGCAACCAAGACGAGTTAGATACATATTTCATGTTTGATTTAATTTTTTACATTCTTTAAGCATTTTTGAATGTATGGCTGTTGAATAGTTTTACACAAATTACTCATGTATAATGTGTACATTTAGTAGTCATGTAACACTACTATTTATTTCACAGGGACGCGGACGACGCCGTGTACGGCCGCGACGGCTACGACTACGACGGCTACCGACTTCGCGTAGAGTTCCCCCGGAGCGGCCGAGGCGGCGCGGCGGGTCCCCCCCGGGGCCGGTACGGACCCCCGTCTCGGCGCTCGGAGTACAGGGTCATCGTGTCGGGTGCGCTGGGACTTCCTCACCTTGCCAGATTGCTGCAATACCCAAAATTCTAAACTTTATTATTCTTTATTTTATTAGGTCTTCCTCCTAGCGGAAGCTGGCAGGACCTGAAGGACCACATGCGAGAGGCGGGCGACGTGTGCTACGCCGACGTTAACCGCGACGGCAGCGGCGTGGTGGAGTTTGTGCGCAAGGAGGACATGACCTACGCCGTGCACAAGTTGGACAACAGCAAGTTCCGCTCCCATGAGGTAAGCGAGGCAGGCAAAGGGGAGAAACCCCAAAAAGCGGACGCAGCCGCAAAAGTCTCTGTAACCCAAACGTTTTGTCTGTGCGTAGGGCGAGACGGCGTACATCCGCGTCAGGATGGACGGCCACCGCAGCCCCAGCTACGACCGCTCCCGGAGCCGCAGCCGAAGCAAGAGTCGGTCGCGCAGCTACTCCCCCGCTCGCCGCAGCCGGGCCTCGCCGCGCTACTCCCCGCGGCGCTCTCACTCCCGCTCCCGTTCCCGCTCTCGCTCTCGCTCTCGCTCCCGCACCTAGAGCCGTCGCTGCCTCCCTGGCCCCTGACGGAGAGCGCCGTGTGGAGAGCGGGGGGGAAAGAAACCTCGGAGTCGGATCCCGTTTATCGTGTATTTCTCATTAGCCCCGCCTTTCTGTGCATTGTCGCCACCCCCTTCGCCCCGCCCTCCCCTTCACTGTGAGTTGGGTGTCTTTTTTTTTTTTTTTTTTTTTTTTTCTCACATTCCTTTTTCCATCCCCCCCCCCACCCCCTTTTCCTTGCACCCCAAATGCTGCCGCTATTGCTGTGCTTTTTATTTGGCTTCTCAACACATTATGTCCGCTGATCTTCTTGTGTGTCTCTCTGTAGAGATCAGAGCAGCAGGATAGGATGGGAAGAGAAGGAAACAGTTCAAATTAGGATAAACAGGAGGAGTGGAGGAGGAGGAGGATACAAATGTGGCACGCAATGGTATGATGGTTGTGCCTTTACAAACATTAATTGTGAGGCTGTTCACATGTTTTTACACTTAAAATGGCGCCCCATTGTTTCTCAATACTCAACCCCCCACCATTAAAAAAAAAATAATAATAAATTCTGCATCCATTTTGTTTGTGGGTGGTGGCCCCCCTTTTTTTTTCCTTCCGTTATATTTCTTTGTGGTTTTCCCTGCACCCACTTAAATGACATCAAAATGTAGATATTTTTTTCAGTTCAATGCGAAGGTGCGATTCTAACTCCTTCTCTTTGGTTCTGCTGGTATTCTGAAGGTTTGGACTGGGCTCATTGTCACCACATCCGGAGCCGGATCAGGATTTAGGATTTTTAGGCATCAGGATGGATACAAGGAGCAGGATCATTGGAGCTTTTACTTTGTCCGTGTTTGTTTGTTGTTTGTACCAGAAGAAGCTCCCACGTCCAACCTTTCAAGCATTGTAGTTCCATAGTCAAACTAATTTGGCGTTCCCTAAAAGACAAATTTAGTGTTTTTTTTTTTTTTATCTACAAAATTAGCAACAGTGTTGTGATTTTTCACTTTTTTTTTTAATTGTTGGAAAACGAAGAGCTCTGATCAAAACCACAAGGGGCTTCCAAATGGTGGAGGGAGGGGAAGGAGGGAGGGAATGTGGTTTGTATCTCCTTAGAGCTGTTTTTTCTTGATATTTCTGTTTTTTCTTTAGTCTCCGGTGTCATCAGAGCTTTATTCTCTTTTAATAAAAATTGAAAACATGGATTGTACTTTGTGAATGTGTCAAACTGCACACAATTCAAGTAACATAGTCTAGCCCTTATAATGACCCATATGTGTAATTTTGTGGTTCCAAGGCAAAAAACAGACCCTCTTGATCGTGTTGTCATTGATATATTTTTGGGTTTTCAAACCCTTGAATACTTAAGCAGCCTCCGTTCGTCTATTTGATTGTTCAAATGCTAATTTGAAAAAAGTACTGCGATTTTTAATTGAAAACTTCTGCAAATCGCTATTCTAAAAAAAACATGTATTGCTAAATATTTTGGTCTATTCCACTCACGTCTGGTCCAGTGTGTTAACTTTTGAGATATTTAAGCAGCTAATGCCCATATTTATGAGGTTACAATTTCTGCACTGCGAAAATGTTATATCGTGCAATGTCGTCGCCTTATTATGACGTCGTGCTCCCGCCTCTCCAGGTATGACTGGTCGAATTATACATATGAGTTTTGAAAAACATTTAGTTTGCTATGCTTCTTAAATTTCTTTGCAGTAGGTCGCACACTCACGGATGTTTTGTGTTATTTTGGAGGGAACCAACAGGCTTAGATGGGATCACATGCTCGTTTAACAGCTGTCGCCTCTTTATGTCTAAACTACCCCAAAAACGTAATTTCTCCTCCCTCGTGCGTTTTTAAGTCCGGGTGGCTTTTGCGTGACACAATTTGTTACATCACGCAGATGCGGTTCTTCGCTTAGATAATGGTCAAATGTTTCGATTTGAACAATCACGCGCAGTGCATTGTGGGAGGAAACAAGATGCCGCCGTCATACCCGGAAAATGCCTGCGGACAGCAGCCAATCAATGAGCCAACAGTAAGAGAAGGGCGGTACCGGGAAAGAAAGCACATTGTGCTTTAGACTAGCGCCTCACTCCGCTGCTCCTCGTGACTTTCATACGTCTCATTTGGGAAAAGGTAAGCTCGTTCGTGCTTTTAGTTGCTGAATAATGCCAATTTACCCGTTCTGTTCCACGTCATTATCGGGCATTTGCAATTTTTTTTTTCAAGTTTGGTTTCACGTGACAAAAGAGCTCACCTGTGATTGTGATATGATGCCAAGGTAATAAATGAATATACCGTGCCCATATGCACTTCGGTATGGTGCACAAACTTGTATCCACCCCCCCCCCTTTATGAATCTAATCAAGCAGCATAGTCAAATAGTGGTTTCCACGTGTGTTATGCTGTTTAAAGGTTCTGGGTTCAAGTTCAGCTCTGTTCATCCTGTGTGGGGTTTGCATGTTCTCTTTGTGGGTTTCCTCCAGCTTCCTTCCACATTCCAAAATCATGCGTGTTAGTAGATACCAAATTGTCCGTAGGTGTAACTGAGTGTCTGCATACTTGTGTATGTGTGCTGTGATTGAATAGGTGACCAGTCCAGGGTGTGCCCCGCCTCTTTCCCTGAGTCCGTCAACCTCACATGTGATTTGACTTGAATCTTGTCTACTTTTTGCATTTATAGTTTAGAGCCAACATGTCTGACAAAAAGGCCGTGATCAAGAACGCAGACATGTCCGAAGAAATGCAGCAGGACGCCGTGGACTGCGCCATGCAGGCCATGGAAAAGTACAACATCGAAAAGGACATTGCCGCCTATGTCAAAAAGGTGCTTATAATATACACAAACACCGAACTTTCAAATGTGAGAGACTCCAGAAAACGTATGCACTCCACGTGACCAAAAATGCACGACACAGCTATGTCTATTGTAGTACCAAGATTGACCCCTGTGAGGCAGTCTAGGTCGATCGCTGGACGGTGCGCAAAAAAAAAAAAAAAAAATACGGCAGCCAGTGTTCCCTCTAAACGCCGGGTGCGCAATTGTGCACCGATGATGCAGTCTCTTTGCAGATATCCTGTGTTGCGCGCAAAAAAATAATAATAATCCAATGCAAATTGAAAGTATAACGTACACCTATTCAGTTTGTGGCATTTTGCCATGTGATTCAATGAGTGAGGGATGACTGGTTGTTACATCCAATGGCACAATTCTTATACGTACTGTAAAAAAATGAAAAGAAGCCACTGGTTTCTTTTAGGCAGCACACGGAACTTTCTCTTTCAAGAACCGCTGCTCTGCCACACTTTTTTTTTCCTAGCTAATTCAAGCTAATTCTATATTTTAAATATAGGAGGCAACATAACATTAACCTTTTAACTGTTTGGGAGCAACATCATCATCCCCCTGTCGTCGGTAGCTCGTGAGGGGCTGGCTGCTTGAAAAGTAAATCTTGGGGTAAAAAAGTCTGGGCACCCCCTGATCCAGACTATAGAAAAAAACAAAGGATAATCACTGTCTAATTTTTAGACATCTGATTATCAGGCCCGAACGGATGGATCACAAAGGAAGGAAAAAAAAATTCAAATGCAAGCTTGATTTACGTCGACGCGTGCACGCCGCTTAACTGTCTTTTCTGGACCCTCACAGGAGTTTGACAAAAAGTACAACCCCACGTGGCACTGCATCGTGGGTCGGAACTTCGGCAGCTACGTGACGCACGAGACCAAGCACTTCATCTATTTCTACCTCGGCCAAGTGGCCATCCTGCTCTTCAAGTCGGGCTGAAATGCTCCTGTCCGTTATACGGCTCCGTGCAGTCCGTCGGCCGCAGGTTTTTCTTAACGAATGATGGCGAAGATGTGCCCAGTGTTGACCACGTTTTGGGAGTTATTTTGTTGTCACGTGACCAACGCTTGTATGTACATTTATTTCAAATAGAAGTTTCATTTTTCACTAAATTAAAAGGAGTAGTAGTGTTTTTGTTGTAAAAGGCTTCATTTTCTGTTGGGTTGTTGTCTTTGTGCTGAATAAAATTGCCCCACTTCCAACCATGATAGATGTTTCCACCTCACTATTATTGCAGTTTGTCTATGGTGTAATTTTTTTTTGTTTACATTCTGCACATTAACACTTGTAATTAAATATTGTCTTGTATTATATTTACTGGAAATTGTCTCTCTCCTGGAGGCAAATTCCTTGTTACATCCTTGGCCAATAAAGCTGATTCTGATTTATGAGGGATGAATGAATGTGACATTTAATCTGGAGTAAAAAAATTTGAATACATTTAGGACAAACTTACGTATAAACCATGTACCTCTTTTACCCCCAAATATACAGGTATATATTTTTACATAAATATTAAGCACATTAAGTGGTTTAAATGTTACCCACCAAATATATAATCATTTTCGAGTAGTTGATTAAAATTATTGATACACTTTGTGCGTAAAGCATTTTTTCCACCTTTGTGCTTATTTTTTACCTCACAAAAATATTTCAAATCAATCTGAAACAATTTTAGAAATCACAAAATATTTTTCATTGTATATATATATATATATATATATATTTTTTTTTTTTTTTTAATTAGGTGGCATGTTGGAGCAGCTGTTGAGCATTGGCCTCACAGTTCTGAGGACCAGGGTTCAATACCGGACCCGCCTATGTGGAGTTTGCATGTTCTCTCCGTGCCTGCTTGGGTTTTCTCCTGGCACTGCAGTTTCCTCCCACATACCACAAACATGTTAATTGGTGAGTCTAAATTGCCCATAGGTGTGATTGTTGTCTTGTCTCCACGTGCCCTGCCATTGGCTGGCAACCAATTTATGGTGTAGCCTGCCTCCTTCCTGTTGACAGCTGGGATTGACCCTTGTGAGAATAAGCGGCTCAGAAGTGAATGGATGGATTTTTTAACTAATTAACCCATTTTTTAAATATGTATATTGTCTCATTTCTGCATTTCCTCTCCAAACCATCATACGGCGGTGTTATAATTATTGTCCGCCACCGCAAAATATTTTATAAGCAACGAAGAAGAGGTTCCGGAAGCCAAAGCAATATGGCGGCGCCGAGAGGGTTCCCGGCGTCACCCGCCGCCGTCATGTGCCGCGATGTGCCCGTTTTCCCCGCGGTGCCTCTGTCCGCCGACGCCGCTCCGTTCACGCCTCAAGGGGCGGACGCGTGGCAGCGCGGCGCCCGGCAGCAGACCGACGCCGAGCGGCTGTTTTGCCGCTGCGCCGCCAAGCTCCGAGGACTGCGGGCGGACTCGGGCCAGCTGCGGGAGGACCTCAACCTCCTCTTCGACCAGCTCATCTCCGAGAACTTCAACCGCACCTTGGAGCCCAACATAAACATTCGGCCGGAGGTAAGGCAGAGTCAGTCCGAGCAGACCCTGGAGAGGAACCGAGCCTCCCCCGCTGGCTTTACCCCTGAACAGTCCGCTTCTGGACGCTTCTCAAACGGCGTGGGGCGCCCCTTTCTTGGGCCGCGATTGAATGGCGAGGGCACGTACGTGTTGTCATAATAATAATAATGTGGTTTTAACATCACTTTTAATTTCAGGATGTGTGCAACTTACTCGTGAACGCCAGCTGTCTGGTGCCGATGAGTCAAGAACACTTGGTGGTCAAGCTCTGCAAGCTCGTACATCACCTCCTCAACCAGCTCAAGGTAACTGACTGTCGAATAAAAAAACATTATATGGCTCTGCCTGAATAAATTCCTCATCAGAAAAATAATGTAAGTGGTAACTTGTCATCAAACAGGTGGCTACTGCTGGATTAATAGACATGTGACAATTGGTCTCATTGGAGAAATTATTACATCTACCCAAAGAGAGGGGAAAAAAATGGCCTCCTGTTCTTTTAGACACTGTCTCAATCATGCACCGCGACATATTAAAGGCCTTGTTTTCACTTGAAGGTAATAATGGACGAGCACACGCTTGATGTCATGCTGAAATACATGACGTCCGTGCTGGAGGGGTGCAGCGCGTGGACGCACCCCGGCGTCCTCCAGGCGCTCGCCACCGTCGTCTACGGCAACGGACCGCAGTGCCACCAGGTGCCCCGCTTCGCGTGCGCTCCCCGACCCCGATTTGTGCACCCCCGCCGTGTACTGACCTTTTTTTAGCACCTAGACAACCTGATGGGCGAAGGCGGAATCCTGCTGCTTTACAGCGCCCCCTCCCAGCCCGATATGGATCTACGACACATGGCGCTCAACTGTATGGCCAACATCTGTGTCAGGTGGGCTTTTAAGTCCTCAACTGTAGGGTACAAAAATCTTAACATTTGCAAACTGTTCGTTACATGACAAAGTAAAAGGTGATCATACACATCCTCACACTCTTGCGCATGCACCCACACAAAGGCCACTTAAGCCAATGGAGCTTTCCAATGGTGACCTTAAGCTCCGCCCCCTTAGTTATGTCCCACAAGCTTTCAAAATGGCGACTGAACAAAATCTGATTGGCTATTCCTGTACGAGTGATTGACAGGTTGGAAAAGTCCATTGGAAGCAAGAAGGAAAGAAACATATTATTTCTTCCCCCCCCCCCCCAAAAAAAACAGTTCCCACATCAACATGAACGAATGTTTTATGACTGGTGTCAAACTCATATTTATCGCAGGCCAGATTGTAGTTCCGGTTTCTGTCAGAGGGCCATCATGACTTGAAACCACGAAAATCTTCAATTGACCCGTCGTATTTGCACATTAAATTTATCAACTAGTTTTGGAATCAGAAATCAAGGGTAAATGGTTTTTTTCAACAATTGTTGATGTTTGGTAAAATGCTTGTAATATCTCAATGTCATCTTTTAGGAGAAGGCTCGGCAACCTTTTTGAGGCTGAGGGCTACTTCGTGAGCACCGATCGTATGAAGGGCTCCGTGACCTGTTTGCAGCAAATTTCAGACTCTGTTCATTACACGTACATCAAATATTTTTGTTTTCATTTATTGCAGTAAATGACATTACAGGTATTTAAAAATTTTAATTCACGTAAGCAAGTCAGATTCAGAATTGAAAGCAGAAATAATAGTAACAATTTGTAGCCTATGGTATTTTTTAGAACATACCTCACGGGGGCCTATATGGTCCTCACGGGCTACCATTCGCATGCGGGCACCACGTTGTGACTCCTGATTTAGGATATGACAATTAGAAATTTTGGTACAGATCTCAACAATAATCATGGAAGTTGATGCACGTGATTTGCCTATTCGGGCCACATAAAATCATGTGGCAGGCGGCATCTGGCCCCCGGGCCTTGAGTTTGACACCAGTGTTTTATGATTTAATTCATAGTAGGTAATACAAGTCTTAAAATGGAAATTGAACTGGTGGTAAGAGACCTCAAATAGAAAATGAATGTGCATTGCGTAGCTGTTATACTGAAAGAATTGTGCTTTTTTTTTTTTTTTTTTTTTTTTTTTTTTAATTCCAGGATTTCCGGTCAGCTGCCGCTGGACGACGGGCACAAGAGCGTGTGTTTCTCCGTGTTTCTGCAAACGCTGCAGGCGGCCAGACCGGACGACGGCGACGAACTCTTTTACTGCATCGTAAGAAGTGTTGCCGTAACGGCTTTTTCTCACCCACGATGCACACAAATGATTCACCTTCAACCTGTAGCTGAGAGTGTGCGTTTTATGCGCAAGGTGATCCAAACGGCGCTGAAAGGACTCCACTGCTGCCTCCTCGGCGGGAAGTGGAAATTTGGCGGCGGCGAGGTGGTTGGATCTGTGCTTGCTGCTCTGAAGGTGACAAATTGAACGTAATAATACTTAGAATATAATAGTTCCCTACATTAATGCTAACACGCGTTGCAAAACGTCGTCGATGGGCTAACGAAACGATCATCGGTGCCCTGCTAGTTTTCGACCCTTTAAGGCAGGGGTGTCGAACTCATTTCTTTGTCGTGGGCCACATTGTAGTTACGATTTCCCTCAGTGGGCCATTACTTTGAAGCCATGAAAATCTTTTGCCTCATCGTATTTACACACAAAATTTATGAACTGTTTTTTTAATCAGAAATCAAGCGTAATGGATTTACACGATACAAAAATGTCTGCAATATCTCAATTTTCATCATTTACGATATAACAATTTGAAATTGTGTTACAGATTATCACAAAAAATCATGGAAGTTGATATGCATGTTTTGCCTTCGTGGGCCACATAAAATCATGCGGCAGGCCGGATCTGGCCCCCGGGCCCTGAGTTTGACGCCTGTGCTTTAAACAATGGTTTTTCAAACACAAAAGCTGCAGGATTAAATATGGACGGATCATATGACAATACTCGCAGGCATATATTATTTAGCATCTGTGAAAAAAGACTTACTGAATTTTACCGAGTTTAGAAGAGATTATCTGCTTTTTATATTTTGTAATTATATTACCCTTTGGTGTCCTTGGTGTGCACACCACAAACATCACCACAATGTCAATTGGCATCCATCCATCCATTTTCTTTGCCGTCTATCCTCACGAGGGTCGCGGGGAGTGCTGGACATTGGGCATGAGGCAGGCTACACCCTGAGCTGGTTGCCAGCCAACCGTAGGGCACATAGAGACAAACAGCCGCACTCACAATCACACCTTGGGGCAATTTAGAGTGTCCAATTAATGTTGCATGTTTGTGGGATTTGGGAGGAAACTGGAGTTCCTGGAGAAAAACCACGTAGGTTCGGGGAGAACATGCAAACTCCACACAGGCGGGGCCAGGATCGAGCCCGGCTCCTCAGAACTGTGAGGCCAGCTGATCCACCGTGCCGCCTCAATTGGCACTGAAGCATGAAATTATGATGGACATACTTTTCAGTTCTTTTACATTCTATTTATGGAACAGGTTTCAAAATCAAGGCACGGGGGCCAGATGTGGCCCACGAACGCAAATCATGTGCATCAACTTCCATGATGTTTGTTATAATTTGAACCAAGACTTCAAACTGTGTTATCATAAATGAGGACGTTGAGATATTGCAAGCATTTTTGTGTTACCAAACATCAACAATAGTTGGAAAAACCCATCACCCTTGATTTCTGATGCCAAAACTAGTTGATAAATTTAATGTGTAAAAATATGTCAAGTAAAGATTTTCATGGTTTCAGTCATAATGACCCTCTGACAGAAACCGTAACTACAATGTGGCCCGCGATAAAAATGAGTTTGACACCCCTGATTTATGGTATGGTATGTTTTTATGAAGTATAATGCTGTAGAGTGCTACTTTATTGCTGTAAAAAACATTATTTCTTTTTTTTTTGAACATTTTTGTTGGTGTATTTTGGGCGCATTCAGGTTAGTGATGTCACTAGGGATAGTTTGGGTAGGCTTAGTATTTTTTTAGTTACCCAGGTCTTCTATTAATGCAGTCAATTTTCTCTCAGAGACTCATGTTTCAGGGAACTCCGGGCATCAGCGTGGAGTGGCCCGCCGTGCTCTACCCGGCTCCTCTCCCGCACTACGAGAGTCCCTCGGCGCGCAAACCCGACGAGGATGTCACAAAGCCAACAGAAGCGGCAAAGGACAGCGGCGGGAAAGCGTCCGTGGTGAGGCGGTGGATCTGAAATGTGGTTCTCCCGCCGCAATGACTCACGATTGTTTTCTCGTAGAACAAGAAGAGAAGATCCAGAGGGAAGGTGAAGAAGACGAGCGTCGAGGAGAGCAGGCGGGACGACGAGGACGACAGCGAGGCGGCGGCGTTGGCGCCTCACAAGACAGGAAGTGAAGCCAAACCTGCGGTTTCGCTGTACCCCTCGTGGAAGCGGAGTACGTCTGATTCAGAGTTTTCTGACCCTGAAGGCAGCGCGCAGAGCAAACTGAGGTAGTGGGACCCGTGGGACTTTCATTAGGATTAGATTTGATGCCGATAACACGCTGCCAAGTCGTGAAATACTGTTCCACTCCAGCCGTGTAGATGGTAGCAGTACCAAGTAATTTAGTTGTCAATTTCTGACATTTATTTATCATTAATTTTTTTTAGCATTTTCCATCCATCCATTTTCTGGACTACTTATCCTCACTAGGGTCATAGATGTGCTGGATCCCAGATTTCCTGATTTTCATTTTATCGTAGTCCATTAATTATTTTATTTGTCGCTAACTTTGATATAATTTCCTTTATTAAATCATTAAATCTTTAAAATGGCGGCACGATGGGTCAGCTGGTAAAAGCGTTGGCCTCACAGTTCTGAGGACCCGGATTCGATCCCGGCCGGCCCTGCCTGTGTGGGGTTTGCGTGTTCTCCCCGTGCCTGCGTGGGTTTCCTCCGGGTACTCCGGTTTCCTCCCACATCCCAAAAACACGCAACATTAATTGGACACTCTAAATTGCCCCTAGGTGTAATTGTGAGTGCGGCTGTTTGTTTCGATGTGCCCTGCGATTGGCTGGCAACCAGTTCAGGGTGTACCCCGCCTCCTGCCCGTTGACAGCTGGGGTAGGCTCCAGCACTCCCCGCGACCCTTGCGAGGATAAACGGCAGAGAAAATGGATGGATGAAAATCATTAAAATAATGACAAACTAAATGTAATCAGATGATCTTTGAAGTTGATAAAATTGCCAAGGCTGAACTATTTAAAAATCACTTTGGCCTTGTTGGTCAAACAAAGTGTATCGAGTCGCACATAACTTTTCAATTTTATTTCGGGTGTTTTTAATCTTGTGTTAATTAATTCACAGGACCTAGTTATTTTTATATGTTTGAAAAGGAAATGAAAATTAAATGAAGAGACCAAAGAATCTTAAGCCACCTCCAACTTGTTGGTGAAACTATGCCAAACAATACGGAAATGCAATTTTTCTTTAGTGTGAACTTTTGTTGTATACATTTATTGGAAGATAATAGTTCGGAGATTTTTATTTTATTTTTTTTTTGGGAAAACAATAAAGGAGAATGTCATTGCTGGAGGTTGATTCTACATACAGTATACTTACACACTCCAGTCCTGTAAATGGTGCTAATGCACAAAAGCAACCGAAGGGCGACTGCCACTTTTCACCAGCTACAGCAAAACTTCAACCTGCTCTTGTACTCCATTTTATTGGAAAGTGCACCTAACAAAGTGTCTTGGATCATACTTTTCTTTCCCCGTCAGGCTTAGTCACGCTCGCGTCCGCCAAGCGGCGCTGCACTGCCTGCTGGCTGTGGTCAAGTGGGTGGAGAAGCGGACTCTGTACGGCTACTGGTCCTCCTTTATCCCGGAGGCTCCGGTCGGAAATGGCGCAGCACCACCGCTCACTCTGCTCACCATCATACTGAAGGACCCCTCGCCCAAGGTAGAACAAGACCGCCACTCAATCTCATTCTCAGTCGTATGATGTCGTGTTGGACTGTCGATATGGCCTTGAAATAAAAAAAAAATCACAAATATTTAATAAAGAAAAAAAAAAAAAACGTCTTCTTGGAAACACAATCCGATTTATTTGTGGACTACGACCGTAATTCCCGGCCTACACAGCGCACCTGGCTATAAGCCTCACCCAGTACATTTGTAAAGGAAATACCATTTGGTATATACATAATCCGGAGCTGTGTAAAAGCCGCAAGTGCCCACATTGAAACACGAGATATCTACAAAGAAAGATTGCTAACGGAAGCGCCACGCTAATGCTCGCGCTGCATAAACATGGCCTGTTAAAAAAACATACTGGTAAAAATCACGGCAGTAACACGCGAGCGGAGCGCTAACAGGGCCGGACCTGTAAAAGTCACTTCCTCGGCACACATTCCACCGGTCTCACTCTCACCTTTTCCACTCGAATGCCCCCTTACGGCTGTTTAGAAAAAATGCACAAATTAGCCGCATAAACTGCAGGGTCGAAAGCGTGTGGAAAAAGTCGCGGCTTATAGGCCGGAAATTACGGTAAATAACAAAGTGTCTTTAGCAGCGTTCAGCTTCAGTGAGTCAGTGTTCCAGGCTGCTTTCTTGTCATATAAAACACGTGAAACTGCTTTTACTCCTGTTTTCCATTTCTTAGGTCCGCGCGTGTGCGCTGCAGGCGTTGTCGGCCATGCTGGATGGCTCTCGGCAGTTCCTGGCAGTGGCAGAGGACACGGCGTTGCCGCCCACTTCCTACACGCCGTTCTCCTTTACTTTGGCCACGGCCGTCCGAGAGCTGCACCGCTCCCTCAGCCTGGCTCTCATGGCGGAGACGTCTCCGCATACCCTCACGCAGGTCATAAAGGTATGTTTACTTTTAGTGCTTGTGCCATCTTTGTGACAAATAATTTTGTTAAAGGGAGGAACTGAGGAGCTTCATTTATCGCCATTATTTTGCATTTATGGACAATTCTAAACCCTTTTTTGGGCTCTTGATTAGTTAAAAAAAGAGAAAACCTTTTACTGTGACTGACTTATAGTGACACCTTTCTGTGCTGTCAGTGTTTGGCTCACCTGGTGTCCAACGCCCCATACCATCGCCTGAGGCCCGGCCTGCTCAGCTCGCTGTGGAAGCAGATACGACCGTATGTGCGCCACAGAGGTAATCATTTAGCTCTGCACTGGGACATGACCAAAGTCTCGAGGACCCACGGCTCAAACATTGAACCGATTTACCAGGGTTTTGTAAAGTGAACTTGTCTTTGAGATTTTGTCTAGAGAGACTTTGGTCATTTTTGGCTCCATTTCATGTCATTTGTTTGTACATGAAACCATTTTCTTTTCCGCGTCCTCAGACGCGAACGTGCGCGTGTCGGCCCTGACGCTTTACGGCGCTCTGGTGACGACCCAGGCGCCACTTCCTGAGGTGCAGCTCCTGCTCCAGCAGCCAGAGGGTAGCGGTGCGAGCGACGGCTCCAGCTCCTTCACCCCGCAGGACTCCCGCGCCCCGAGGTGGCGGCGAGGAGGCGGAACACCTTCGCCGTGCACTCCTCGCACACCCAAGGAGACGGAGGGTGGGCCGCCCTGGCTGCTCACGCATTGCGCAGCGCTGGTGACCCAACCCAGGGACGAGCCGTCGGACAGCGAGGGCGGAGGAGCCTTGACATTGGAGCCGTCGCCAGTGCGATTGGAGGCCCTCCAGGTTCTTTCCCTCCTGGTGCGAGGTTATATCTCACTGACCCAAGCCTGCCTGTGTGAGATCGGGCAGCTCAGCGCACGATGCCTGGCCGAAAGCGACCCGTCCATACAGCTCCACGGCGCTAAGGTACCACTTCACATTTACACTTTGACTTCATTCAATTATTCTTGGTTTTGTATTGCCACTTGTGTATATATCCAGGTCTTACATACTGTAAGAATCGAAATGCTGTTTCTCTTTAGTAAGAAGTTCCGCCATATAGACAATGAAAAATTAAAATGTCCATCCACTTTCCAAGCCGCGTCTCCTCACAAGGGTCGTGGAAGTTCAGGAGTGTATCCCAGCTAACTTTGGTCCATACAAAAGAATTACCTTCAATATGTACACAGTGAAGGAGTTCTGTATTTTATAGCTTATGTACAGTACATGTCTGAAACCCCAATACAGTAATACTACACATTATAGAGTGCCCTTTTATTGTGGGCAGCCTAAGACGTGGCTTCAGTTGAAGCCACAGGTTTACATACACGGTGCAAAAACACACATTTCATTATTTGTCTCACTGTCTGAGGTCAAACCAAACTAAACATTTCCCGTTTCAGGTCATTGTGGATCACCTAAATTATTTTGTTTTGTTAAATTCTACAATAATGAGAATTTCTTTGAGAATTTTATATTTTGTTCGAGGTCAAAGGTCTATGTCCTTAAAGAACATGAGGAAGCCCAGATGATGAGGTCATGGCTTTGGAAGCTCCTGATAGGTTAATTATTGGCGTATCTGGGGATGTATTTAAGGCCATACCTCGATCACCCTGCTCCCTTGTTTGAAATCATGGGAAAATCAAAAGAAATCAGTAAGGAAATCAAAGAAGGAATCTTTGAGCTCCACAGGTCTGGCTCATCCTTGGGTGCAATTTCCAGATGCTTGAAGGTGCCACGTTTATATGTTCAAACAATTGTATGCAAGTGTAAACGGCATGGAAATGTACAGCGAGCACATCGTTCAGGAAGGAGACGGGCTCTGTGTCCCAGAGATGAACGTATTTTGATCCGAAATGTGCAAATCATCCCCAGAACAAAACATCTGTATGCGATAATCATGCTGTCTAATTACGTTCTCGGAATGACATATCTCTGAGGTGGGTGGATTATCTCCCCAAAGGAGAAGTGCTCACTAAACCAAGTTCGGACAAATTTGTGAACAGTATTTGAGAGAACTAGGCCTTTTATTAAAATAGAAAAGTATTAGATCTTTGAGTTCTGCTCCTGAAAAATTAGGGGGGGGGGGGGTTGCTCAAGGTATTAGCAGCATGTCTGCAGTTGAACACGGAACATAAAGCAGACTGATCCTCTGAATCTGAGATTTGACTTCCCGTCGGACCCTTTGCATTGTGATCGTGCGCCACCGTGTGTTTTTCCGTCGGCGCGGAATATGTTGACGTTGCCATTGAGTGTGTTAAAAGTCGTCTCTGCACAGCTGCTGGAAGAGCTCGGAACCGGAATCATTCAGCAGTACCAGGCACAGAGCGAGGTTCCCGAGGGCACGCGGGTCCCCATGAGCCAAGTACGTTGCTGTTTAAAGGCACTGTAATGTACTGTACACTTCTACTCACAAATACTTTCGGTTCGGAATGATTCTATAATTTCCTAAACTTTGCATAAAGTGATGTGCCATTCGCAGTTTTACAATGTACTGAATGAAACATTGGAAAATTTGGAACATAAAGTCAAAGTTAAGTTCAATTGTAAAGGTTATCATGCCACCCAAAAGCCGAATATCCCAAACTTTTCGTATTTTTTTTTTTGTTCTTAAAAGATTTGCGTCCACATGTATTTAACGATCTCTCATATAAAGGTGGTGCAATTCTGGATGGAGGTGCTGAGCGGTCCGCTGAACTGCGCGCTGCAGAACCAGCAGCATCCCACTCTGCAGACCAGCGCCTGCGATACGCTCAGCTCCATCTTGCCGCAGGCCTTCGCCCAACTGCCCGTGAGTTCCACCGTTTATTTGAGTTTTCTACTCCCGCGCGATACGTGGATTTTATGGATTTAATTTGAGTTCGCAGTTTGACGTGACTGTGGAAAGAGAGGAGCTTAGTTTACAAATGCGCAGTCGGTGATTCCAGCTTAAAGAATTTTGCCGTCCCGCTCAAAAATGTGACTCATTATTTTTGTGTTATATTGGAGAATTTTGAGACATCAGAGGTTCTCCACTTCACATCCAGTTTGCAAACGATTCTTACTTTTTCCGGATAAGAATTTGCTGCTGCTCGCAGGACAAGACGCAGCTAATGTGCATCACCGTCTTGCTGGGCCTCACCTACAGCGACAGCGACCTGGTCAAGATGGCGGCCATCAGGGCTCTGGGCGTGTACGTGCTCTTCCCTTGCTTGAGAGAGGTAGGGATGGCTGGAACGATCAATTTACAGGATCACAAAATAAATAATCAGTTGTGTGTGTTATTGATTTTGAGGCAAAATACAGTGCTATTGATTCAAGTACTAAGTACTCTCCCTCATTTTTATGGGTTTTTTTTTTTCTCATAGCTGTGCTGTTCACCAGTGAATGGTAGATCACTATATAAATTATTTAATTATTGAATTTATTAAGTAATTCAGCTGTAATATTACTAACAAAAATAAATGTGTTGACAAAAGTAGTCAATACATTTACAAATTAGGAATATTTTTAAAAATATAGATTCATAGCAAATTAGGAATATTTTTTAAAATATAGATTCATACATAAAAATATTGATGTACATTTTAACTACAGAGGTAATTGGTTGTTATTTTTGTTTATTTCTCTGCAAATGCAACCTTTTTACAGGGCCCCAGACATGACTGGTGGGAGTATTTTGTGAACTACTACTTTGTGTGCACTACTGCAATAAACTATTTCGCGTGCACGAACTTCTAGTTTTATACGTATGAAGTCCTTTTTTTATGTGCTCACAAAATAGTTACAGGGTGTGCACAAAGTTTGTGCATCCGAATTATTTTTGCGCACACAAATTAGTAGGTCATGCGGACAAACTTAAACTTTTTCCACATCATGTCTCGGGCTCTCTACTTTTTTTTATGCATTAAAACCCTTATGAAAATAAATATTTGTGCACATTTTAAATTCTTATAGAAGTAAATGAATAAAATAGTTTTTTATGTGTCAATATTTATATATATGGACCATTTTTATGAAGTAAAAATATTTTAACATTTCCAAATTAATCAATGAAGGAATAAGTTTTCTAATTTCAAGTACTACTATTTATAGTTAATCAATGATGACCAAAAAGAAAATCCCACTGAATTGATGAAATTCTTAACAATTAACCGACTCATTGGTTTTATCTTGATTTGAGGACTTGATGTTTGTGGCGGACACCGCCAACGTCATCCTTGCCGCCCTGGACGACCGATCTTCAAATATCCGGGCCAAGGCCGCTTGGTCTCTCGGCAACCTGACCGACACGCTCCTTGTCAACATGTAAGACCTGATCAGAAGGCGGGTGTAAAAGTTTCCGTGAGTCCATGTAGCGAGAGAGCAAGCAAGCGTGTGTGTGAGTGAAGTTTTGTTTCTCCATCTTCGGGAGGGACTGCATGGAGGTGGACTTTCAAGAGGAGATGTCAGACATGTTGCTGCTGAAGATGCTCCAAGTGGCCACGCGGGCGGCGGCCGACAAAGACAAGGTATGACCCCTTTTTATTTCCAATTTGAAGCCACATATTCCACTCAGCACACGCACGTCACCATTTCAAGTGTCTCCGATTTAACCCCAAATAAAGCTCGGCTGTTCTCGCACACATTATCCCAACACTATTTTCTCAAATTCTTTTTTTTTTGGGCCCACCCAGGTGAAGTGCAATGCTGTGCGAGCTCTCGGAAACCTGCTGCACTTCCTGCGCATGGGTCAGCTGAGCCGCGTGGCATTCAGGCAGCCTCTGGAGGACGCCGTGAGAGCTCTGGTCAAGTCCGTGCACTCGGTCGCCACCATGAAGGTCCGCTGGAACGCCTGCTATGCTCTGGGCAACGCCTTCCGGAACCCAGACCTACCGCTCGGTAAGTGGACAAACGACTAACTGCCTTTTGCGGATGTCAGTCCCGTGGTTGACATGGTGATCAAGTGAGGTGAGCAAATTCTAATAAAAAAAAAAACCTAAACTTTAAAGAAATATTTATTCTAGAAAAAAACACAATGAACAGGTGAGTGACTCGATCTTGTCTTCATGCTTGGGAGTGTTTTAATGTTGATTTGTGTGTTTGACTGTTTTTCCTGTTGGCACAGCAATGGACCTTTCCGACCTGTCAATCACTCGAACAATAATAGCCAATCAGATAGCTGTATTGTCACGCCCCTCTCACCGTATTGTCCACAAGCAATGCTGGTTGGCAGTAGGGTGCGCTTGGAAAAGTTAATGTTACGAAGAAAATGGTCCTCAGATGCACTTGGGGAACGTGCAATGTCACTGACCTGCTGAATGAAGTGTGTAATGTTTTATGCCGAAGAGTCGGGGTTAGTGATGCGTAAAGGCGCAGTGTTATGCAAGAGAAATGTCGATTTGCCTATTTGTCTCACATCAAACGTTTTAGACAGAGGACTGAGTTCCATTACGAGCCAAATCAAATGAATACCCCCACTCACTTATAAAGACTACAATGATATTACTCGTGATCTTTCCAAGTAAAAAGTACTCACCCTGCTTTACATGCGCAGTACGATTCCACTATTTTATCCTGTCAGATTTCAATATGAAGTTTGTGAGGCATCAAACATTTTTTTGCATCGATCGCCGACGTTTCGCTGTAACTCTGACATTGCGTCCTGCTCCGTCCAAAAAAAAAAAATCTTAATTCCGTGTACATATCCTTGCGTGAAATAGTTGAAACCTCTGTAGAACTCTCTTGGACAAGTCTAACGCATTTGACAAAAAACATACCCCACTAGTATCTGGAATACGCGATACAGAAATCGACTTCAAACATGTTGTGTTCAATCGCCATTTTGTAAGGTTGTGAGACATGACTCAGGGGGCGGAGCTTAAGATCGCCATCGGAAAAGTCCATTGTTGCGCTCCCCCCAACTCAAGCGGCTGTGCTTCAAGAGCTCGCTCGTAAAGTTGGGACATTCGTCAGTCGAGGTTACCACTGCATGTCAACATTGCTTAAAGGTTCACGGACACAATAAGCATGATTTTTAGTATGTTTTTAATTTTTTAAAAAAAAAGGCTGTTGGAATGGACCCATGCGTTTTTTTTTTTTTCACGACAAAACATGATTTTGACGCATATGGCTTTTTGTAACTCCCGCCATGAAAATCCTCTTGAGGGATTTGTTTTCGAGAAGAAGCAGAAAGTGATGTTATCAGCATAAGCCCACTCAGGGGGCCTTGTGTGTTTGTACCAGTTTTACCTGTGGGAAGCTCGCTCGTTGGTCCTTCGTGTTAGCCTAAATGCCGGCTCCTTGTATTGCTGGATATTGCTCGAACACTCGGGAGGATGGATTTACTCTTCGTACGTTTCCAAAAGACCCGGTTCGTCGTGAAAAATGGATTGCACAGGTGCAAAGGACGAGAGCTTTGTGGGTTCCAAATGACATGTAGGTGTGTAACTTGTCCCGTTAGGGGTCGCCAAAGTGTGTCATCTCAGATGAACGCTCATATTTGTTTGTCACAGTTTTTACGCCGGATGCAACCGCTCTTGGGGAGTATAGATAATAAAAAAAATAATAGTTGGAGGAGGGGACGTAAATCCTTCTTTCAGCTCGCTTGCTGCTCGCTCGCTCATTTTTTTATTTTTATTTTTTTGCTCGCGGCCGGCCAGTTGCTCGCTCGCGAGGGGAGTCGAAGAGTCTGTTGTTAGTTAGAAGTGATGCACATCTCTAAATATGGCTCAAAACGATAGGGTAATATTGCCCCGTCACTTCACGCGACTGCGCGATCTTCTCTTCTTCAAAAAGAGCTTGCGTGTCCGATGGAGCGTCGGAGAATCCAAAAATCTGTTGTTCCTCTCCCATAGCAGGTGCCACTACGGGTTTTCAACGGCGAATGTCCCAGTGTCACGTCTGCTCTCACTTGGATGTTGAGACTTTGCACATGGATGACACGCTCTCTGCTCATATTTATTTTTTTGTATAGAAGTGAATAATTTTATGTATTTTGGTATTACAATATCTATTTTAGAATGTTTATAGGCACGTCACTTGGGCTTTAAATGCTGCCTCCCGTGTCCGTAGAGTCCGCCTGCTGGGCCCGCGACGCCTTCGCCGCCCTCTGCGACGTTGTGGCCTCCTGCAAGAACTTCAAGGTGCGCATCAAATCGGCGGCCGCCCTCGCTGAGCCTGCCCACCGCCGTTGCTACGGTGACACTGAGCGCTTCGGCCGCGTGTGGCGCTCGCTGGCGGCGGCACTCCGGAGCAGCGAGGACACCCATGACTTCCTGGAGTACCGCTACAGCGCCAGCTTGCGTCACACCCTCTCGCGGGCCCTGCTCCACCTTCTGTGCCTCGGGCTGCCCGCGGACTTGCCCACGATTGCTGCGTCGCTGCTTAGCAAGAACGGCCCGGGCAGCGTCAGGGAGCACCTGAAAAAGTACCTGCGGGATGAGGGGGCAGCGGCGGGGGACGAGAAGGATGTGGCGGCAGGAGACACCAAGAACCCACAACAGAGAGTCCAGAGTCTGCAGCAGACCGTTGAACGACTACGGGCGATGGAGGAGGAGGAGAGTGGGAAAGAAGCGCTGATTTGCTTCCTGGAGGATTTGCTGAAAGATTGCAAGGAACCCTGAAAAACTCCCAACAAAAGAGACATTGCCTCGTGCCTTATTGGACCCTTTTTATAGTATTCTATGAAGGACCTGCCTTTTTTTTTTTAAATTTGGAATTAGATGTTTCATTTAACGCATAATTTCAAAAGTTACTTACTAGCCCATCTTTGTTTGCCTTTTTTGTTCAATTAAAAAAATTTCACCAAAATCAGGTTTGACATGTTGACATGACTTTTAATCAATATGAGCTCACGGAAGCTAATATGCATGTTTTTTTTTTATGTATAGGGTGGTACCCAGAGGAAAAATCCCACAGGCGTCCAAAGAGAACATGAAAACTCCCCATAGGAAGTTAAATAAGGGCTTTGAAATGTGAACCATATAACCTCAAATATACATCATACAGTCAAAACAATGTAAATTCATTTTTTAAAAATTGTATTTACCTTTTTTTTTTTTTTTCTCGACAAGCGACGTGCTGCATTTGGGAAGAAACTAGCAACGCCAGTCCAGGTGATGGCAGTAATGCTCGATTAGGATGTTTGGTCGACTCGCAATAAATGTCGCCGAACAGCTGGACCACGCATGCGCAGTTCGCGCATCTGCTTTGCTTACATACCAAGATGGATGCTTACGAGTTGTTTCAGAAACTCGGAGCTGGTGCTAAATTCGACCTGAAGAGGTTTGGCCAGGATGCTTCGCGCTTCAAGGTACGTGTTTTTGTATGTTTGTTGACTTGTTCGACGGGAAAAAACGTGATTTCGTGAATGAAAATAGCTACTATTCGTTCCGTTTTGATTAGACGTGTCAGCGCGGCGTGATTATCATTCGCAGTTTGTTTTTGGTGGGGGGTGGGGGGGGGGTTACGAGCGTTCTATTGTCTTGAATTGCTCACTGTAACACTGAAGTTTACGTGTAGCGACTTCAAATGTTGCGTTTGCAGGTTTTCAGGAAGCATGCTGGCGACTCGTCGTCCGACCAGCTCTCTGCGATCGATTACTTCGGCGCAGGCCGGACGAGTGGATCGCCGATCACAGCTGAGGATGGAGACGAGGAGGTGGATAAACGGAGTAACACCGGGCCCAAAAAAAGAAAACGACCGGATGAAAAGAGCGTGAAGAAGAAGAACGCGACAAAAAAGTTAACAGGTGATAGCTTGAAATGGTTTGCAGACCTGCCTGTCGTGAAGTGGTTCCGTTACGACACTCGTATCTTAAGGCTATCAAATTTCTCAATTCATCTTTTTACTATGAAGATGAATTGAAATGCCAATAGTCCATTACAGCCCCCATACGCCTCATATCTTAAGCACCCACCCCCACCCCTCCAAGGTACTGTTAACCTACAGAACGAGTCGAAGCTGGACAATATCACCTGGACCTCCTCACTGGATGGGAAGATTCGGAGCCTTCCGGATGATGGAAAGGAAGAGAAGTCACTGAAAAGGCTGAAGCAACTACATCAAGAGAAGGTCAGCAGTTTTTTAGTAACTAATCAAGCAATATTTTAGTAAAATTGTTCAAAAAAACTGATTGTTTTTTGCTGGCTAGATATTTATTTAGTCTGTTTTTCATGTGAATTGGAGGTCAAAATTTTGATTTTAAACATCTGGTTTTTTTTTTTCAATATTTACAAATATTTTGACATTTTTGCATAATTCTTGTGACTATTTATAGTTGGATTTAATTTGGATCTAATTTCCACAAATTTTATTTTTAAATTTTTTTATATTCCTGTGCATTATATTGTAGACTATAGTATTTTGTTTGTATATTAACAAATTGTGACGACGTGTCGCGGTTCAGGTGAACAGCATACGCACTTGTCACCGCATCCACGTGCACGGCAGCGACGCGCCGGACCCCATGTGCACCTTCGAGGAGCTGGAGTCCGGGCACCGGCTCCACCCGCGCGTCTTTCAGAACCTGCGTGACGCCGGCCTGAGCACGCCCACGCCCATTCAGATGCAGGCCATCCCGCTCATGATGCAGGTCAGTACAGACGCACGCACACATATGTACATGACGCACGTGCATCTGTGACATCGCGGACGGCCGTGTCCTTCAGGCCCGCGAGCTCCTGGCCTGCGCTCCGACGGGATCGGGGAAGACGCTGGCCTTCTGCCTCCCGCTCCTCGCTCACCTCAAGCGGCCCGCCAAGCTCGGCTTCAGGGCCGTCATCATCTCGCCCACCAGAGAGCTCGCGAGCCAGGTAGCTCTGCATAATCGGAGCAAGCAAAAACTACAAGAGCGACAAATTCCATTCCGTAACTACCTTTTTCAAGCGAAATGAACCGGAAAACATTTGTCAGACCCACAGGGAGATGCTGCGCCTGTCCGACGGCACCGGCTTCCGGATCCACATCCTGAACAAAGCTGCTGTGGCGGCCAATAAATTTGGTCCTCAGTCCAACAAAAAATTTGGTAAGCTAATTGTTGAAATGATGGAGACGAGGAAACCTGAAGAGTTGTTTAGCTGAGTCGCTTGTTGTCTGTCCCGCGCAGATATCCTCATCAGCACTCCCAATCGACTGATCTTCCTGCTCAAGCAGGACCCCCCCGCCATCGATCTCAGCAAGTAAGGCGCCGCCTGATAACGGCAGCCATTTTGTTGCATTTTGTATTCATTACTGTGAGCTCAATGGAAGGTTTGATTTTCATTCATTAATTTTCAAAACATTTGAAGAGATCAGACGCAAGAGCGCATATGTCCATTTTTGTTGTTTCTGGAGATGAATCTACAGAGAAAACAAAAATGGATTTACGTATCTGCTTTTGCGTCTGAACTCTCCATTTCAACATATACTTGTTTATATTAAATTAAAGTGTTTAACAATTTTGTATAGCGTATTTTTTAAAATATATTTTATTTCACGTTTTATTCTGATTTTCATTATATTACAGATAAATTTTTAATGACTACCAATATTGTATTTTAAATCTTTTTAAGTCATTTGTTTTTCAATTTTAATTTATCTTGTACTTATTTTTGTTTTTGTTTCATTCTATTGCTTTCAGTTTTTAAATCTATTTAAAAAAAATTCTCTTAAGTTCAGTATTTTTACCATTTTAAAGTCAGCTCTTTTTACGGAAGTCAACATTGTATTTTTTTATTTTTTCCCCACATTTTTATATACAAGGAGAAAGGGGGGGATAATTTACATTCATTAACAGTGGGATAATAATACCTTTATAAATGACAGAATAGGAGGGTTTCTCTCATCTCCAATTATCTAATCTAGTAGCTCATCCTCAACCAAGTTCATATCCGCAAGTGAGCAAAAAAATTACCTTAAAGGGAAAACAAGAATAATCATAGTAGTGAAAAATGATACTTTTCAATTTTTTTCATTGAAGTTTATGTACATGCTACGCTTTATGTATATGTAGTTATAATTCTCAAATATGAAACCACTGAGTCTATGTATGATTCCCTTTTCCACGAACTAACAATGTTGTTCATTTTTCAGAAATATCTTTTTAATTGGCTAAAATGCAGTTCAGGTGGTTATTGGCTCGAGCATGGGAGTGTGTTTTCAAAGGGATTCCCCCCCCCCCCCCCCCCCCCGTGTGGTCAGCGTGGAGTGGCTGGTGGTGGATGAGTCGGACAAGCTCTTCGAGGACGGCAAAACCGGCTTCAGGGACCAGCTTGCCACCATTTTCCTGGCGTGCTCCAGCCCGAAGGTCCGCAGGGCGTTCTTCAGCGCCACCTGCACGCGGGACGTGGAACAGTGGTGCCGCCTCAACCTCGACAATCTGGTCTCGGTCAACATTGGGCAAAGGTAAGGCTGCAGGATCGTTGAAAGTGTCGATAGTGGCAATATTTAACATATATTTTCTTTTCTTCATAAGGTACATTTTTGGATGTTTTGTTGCATTTTCTATCATTTTGTATTTTATATATATTATATATTTTATATATATATATTTATTAGAATGTTTGTGTTTAAGTGTTTTCAGATTTATTTTATACTAATGCCATTTTAAACTATCACTTTTTTATGTATTTGCATGTTTTTGCTTGGGTGTGGGTCTATTACTGTCTTTTTATCTTTTTAAAATATTTTTGCTTTTTCCTGCATTTTTTTTAATTTACTGTACATTCTTTTTTGTTTTTTTAAATCAATGTAAATTTTCTCTCTTTTCAAAACGGAGTATTTTTATATTTTTTTTTCAGTTTTTAAATCTTTATATATTTTGGGTGTGAAAACGCTCCACACCGCCAGTAACTGATATATTTGACTTTTTTTAATGTATTTATATTTTGTAAGTAATGTGGCACTTTTTTAAAACATTGCCATTTAAAAAAAAAAAAAAAAAAAAACAGTTTATTGTAAATTGAATTGACCTTAATTTTATTCAGGAACACAGCAGTGGACTCTGTGGAGCAGGAGTTGCTCTTCGTCGGCACGGAAACGGGCAAGCTGGTGGCCGTGCGTGACATCATCAAGAAGGTTTGAACGTGGCTTCCCGCTGTCAAAATGATCAGCAATAAAGTAATGTATTATAATAATTAATAAATCCTAAGTAAAAGCATGACCGTTGTGTTTTTAGGGCTTCCTGCCTCCCGTGCTGGTGTTCGTCCAGTCCATCGAGCGAGCGCGGGAGCTTTTCCACGAGCTTGTCTACGAGGGGATAAATGTGGACGTCATCCACGCCGAGCGCACACAGCAACAAGTATATTAAAATGAAAAGGGGGGGGGGGGGTGTCACTTATGTGACAAAATGGCGGCAACTGTCCTTGTCTCCCGGTAGCGGGACAACGTCGTCGAGAGTTTCCGCTGCGGCAAGATCTGGGTGCTGATCTGCACGGCGCTGCTGGCGCGAGGAATCGACTTCAAAGGAGTCAACCTGGTGCTCAACTACGATTTCCCCACCAGCGCCGTGGAATACATCCACAGAATCGGTCCGTAACGTTCACTTGTACCGTAATTCCCGGCCTACAGAGCGCATCTGGTTATAAGCCTCACCCGGTACATTTGGAAAGGAAATACCATTTGGTACATACATACGCCGCAACTGTGTAAGAGATGCACGTATCCATATTGAAACACGAGATATTTACAAAGAAAGATGGTACACAGAGTTTAATGCTACTGCTGCGCTAATGGTAAAGCTAGCGCCGCGCTAACAGGGCAGGACCGGTAAAAGTCACTTCCTCGGCACACATATTCCACCGGTCTCACTCTTACTCCCGCTCGAGTGCCCCCTTGCGGCCGTTAAGGGAAAAATGCACAAATTAGCCGCATCACCGCATAAACCGCAGGGTTGAAAGCGTGTGGGGAAAAAAGTCACGGCTTATATTTCAATTCCACTCTCACAAAAGATAAGGGAAGATACAGGAAATGTCAATATAGTTAACCTCATCAATTAAGATTAGTTTTCAAACAATGACAGATTCTAAATTTGAAGATAAACGGTCATCTCATGTGATCATTTATCTTTATTAACAACTTTGTAATCATTCCAATACTGAAAAGAATAAGGAATCCCATTTGAAAAATGTTTCTGGACATTGTGGCCACCTTTTTAAGCATCACTGGTCACGACTCAATCCCGATCTCCTCAGGTCGTACGGGCCGAGCGGGACATCGCGGCAAAGCCGTCACTTTCTTCACCGAGAATGACAAACCGCTCTTGCGAAGGTACAACCACAGTGATAAAATGATAAAAAAAATAAATGGTTATGTTCAAAGATGTCGCAGGTTATCACGTGTAAATGTCATCTTTCACCGCTAGCATCGCTAATGTTATCAAGCTAGCCGGGTGTCCCGTGCCAGACTACATGGTTGGCTTCAAGAAGTTACACAGGTACAAAGACTACTTTTTATATATTTTTAAATTTCTTTAATTTTTGTTTTTGGCACTTAATTTTTTATTTTCTTAAAGCAAACTGAAGAGGAGGCTGGAGAAGAAACCTCCCACTAGGAGTACCATTTCAACCACACCGCGGTTCCTCATGAAGGCCAAGAAAGTCCAGAAAAAGCAGCAAAGCGGAGGAAGCACAAGCCGAAAACACAAGACCAAATCGGCATGTTTGCTCAAAAAACAAGTCAGGTGAGACAAATATGAGAAGTTCCTCCCCCTCGACTACTTTTATTTTTGTCCACTAAATAATTTGTCATCTGTACAGAAAAAAGAACAAGCCGCAGAAAGAGTAGAAGATGGACTTGAGAAACATTTGTTTCATTTGTACTTTGTATGTCTAAATAAAGAAATACTTTGGATTGTAATGTGGGTATTTCTTCTGACTCTGTTGGTCGTATTATTGTTCATAAAAGGAATACTGTAAAAATGGACATGATTAGATAGGACTTTTGGGTTGGGAACGGAAACGCTAAGTTCGTATGTCAAAGTTGTCAGCACCTTCCATGACAAGAAATCCAAAAGATGAAGCTTGCTGGCACATTACGCTTTATTTAGTAGCGTGTTTATATATATATATATATATATATATATATATCCACCTCCTTGCAAAAAACAAAAAAAAAACCGGTGATCACAACAATGAGCACAACAATTTGGTACACTGAAGAAAAAAACAATTGGACAGGTTTCCAGTTACGCCATCTTGTGTGTCATAGAGGTAGGAGAACACACGTGAACACTTTTCGATCGTTAATCCGATTGGTCTCTGGTGGTGACGTCATTGGAAACCTGTTCATATGAATAGTTCAGACGTAAAAGCAAATCTATCAATTTTTGTTACTGTAGATTCTTTGATTCATATAAATCAAAGAACGATTCACGTAAGTCAAAGAATCTACAGAAACAACGAAAATAGACATACTGTATCTGCTTTTGCGTCAGAACGCTTAATATTTTCGGCGCAGGGAAATTGCGTCGCTCGTGAAGTATCGCGATGCTTCAAATCAAAACCCCTGCATTATAGCCCAGGAAACCCCATCCGGTCTTCCTTTCCCCAACATGGCACCGAAGGTGAAGAAGGCAGGTTCGTACTGTACTTTTAGAATGGCCGACTTTTGACAAATATTGTGATTTCTTGTCATCTTGAGGAAGCAAAGATAACGTGAAAGTATACTTCTTTAAGTTATCCGTAAAATTAGGGCCCACGACGCGTGTGAGTCCGTCGGCGTGTGTACATGCTGCTTGTGCTTAGCTAATGGCGCTCGTGTTGCTCCGCAATTTGACAAATTTGTCGATATTTGTCACAGATATGTCATATTATTAGTATTTGTAACAACTGGTTTTTGTTCTTCATAGTTGTTAGCCACATTATCGCTGCATCGTGCTCAGGCCGGCTCGTTAGCTTCACATGAAGGCTTAGCATGTTAGCAATTTCATTCGCTAAGCACCTGTAAATGGTTACGTGTCATTTTATTTCGGATAATTGATATTCATTGAACGTTATTTAATATCTCCTAACAGGTCTCTAAAATTACTTAATGTCGTTTAATGTTGTTGCGTGTGCGCACGCATCAGGTGAAAGTAAAGCACATATCGGTAGCTTGGTAGCATAGCTGCTCAAGTCATAGGACCAAGTTTTGAGACGTGTTTTTTTTTATTATACTTTTAAACTCACAATCACTCGCGAAAAAAAAAACTATATTTTACGCGCATAGTTAAATATGATGCAGGGTTCACGGCGTCTGGGCGAGGAAATAGGTTGTCTAAATTACTTTTTTTTTTTTTAAATAGGAAGTTATTTTAATATTTACAAAAAATTAGATTTAATAAATTAACATTGAGTTCAATAATTGGCAAGTAAAAATTAATGTTCCAATCAATCAGTTTTAGTGGGAATAAAGGCTCCACATTAGATATGTAGACATTTTTCAAATTGCATTTTCACCTGCAGTATGAAACATTTTTCTCCCCCAGTTTTATAAGCATCGATTAAGCTCCACTTAACGTCTTGCTGTATATTTTTAATATTTGGTTTTTCATCTTTGGTGAATGCCTGGGTCATTTCTAGCACGGTCACGCTGGCACTGTAAGTATGTGATATATGAAAATAACGGTCCAGAAATTATGCATTTTTACCAAGCAATGGGTGGAGCGTGTGGGACCTTTGTTTAGTAAAAATGTGACTATACATTTTGCATTTTTTTAAGCTGAAAATAATCTTACAATAATTGTGCAAAAATGAATAATAACTACGAACAAACGAAACTTATTCATGTTGGCGCTTCACCGTCCCCTCAGAATGCCGACATTGTAATTTTTGAAGCAAATTAGAAGGTATTCAAATAAAATAACTGGAAGCAGAGTTGTTAATTTTATTAATATTTACCAATTGATGGTTAGCGTGGCTTCATCTCTTCTCCCCCCAGCCGTCCCCGTCAAGACGGAGGCCAAGTCCAAGGCCCTAAAGGCCAAGAAGGCCGTGCTGAAGGGCGTCCACAGCCAGAGGAAGAAGAAGATCCGGACCTCCCCCACGTTCCGTCGCCCCAAGACCCTCCGCCTGCGCCGACAGCCCAAGTACCCCCGCAAGAGCGCCCCCCGCAGGAACAAGTAAGTCCCTCCCTGATGATGGCGGGGGGGGGGGGGGGGAGTGGTGCAAGTGATGGTTTAAAGCGATCAAAGTATGACCGTCGTGATTCCATCTTTTATACGACTGATGCGCCGTAATTTTAATAACTCGGTAGTGCCGAGCGTGTAACTGGGGGGATTTTGATTGAAATGAAAAATGATCGGTCTCCAGGTTGGATCACTACGCCATCATCAAGTTCCCGCTGACCACCGAGTCGGCCATGAAAAAGATCGAGGACAACAACACGCTGGTGTTCATCGTGGACGTCAAAGCCAACAAGCACCAAATCAAACACGCCGTCAGGAAACTGTACGACATCGACGTCTCCAAAGTCAACACGCTCATCAGGTGCGTACGTCCCGACGCCGTCTCGGGCGGCTGACGTCGAGTCGCCGGGAGTTTGAATCCCGGGCGGGGTTTTGATTTCAGGCCGGACGGCGAGAAGAAGGCGTACGTCCGCCTGGCGCCCGACTATGACGCGTTGGACGTCGCAAACAAGGCAAGTCTAATAAATAAATTAATTTTTTTTAAAAGCTAAATCGTGAGGCTTTTCTGGGCATGTGATGTCAAAATATTCCGTCTGAATGTTGGTGATGTGTTCAAAGGAACCACTGATGCCCGGAATCTTAAGTAATGACTTTGTAATAATCCTATTGTTTACCCATGTAATTTTTTATTTTCATCTTTTTTACAGATTGGAATCATCTGATGTGGTGCAAGAGACTTGTTGGATAATAAATATTTGTACAAACCAAACCTGGATATGTACTTCTGTTTGAATCAAAACTCATACACAATACTTAGCTGAATTTTTTTAATTTCTTTTGTACAAATTGGAAAGGAATACAATTTGTTTTGAGTATTAATTATGGCGATGGCGTTTACTGTTCTTGTTGTCGGACTAGCCTTTCCTTTATTACTCATTCGTGGACGGTAATAATGGTTAGTCCAACAAATTTTTCTCGTGGGCCACATTTCTCTCAGCGGGCCGTTAGGACTAGAACTAGTTTTGGAGTCTGACGCCAAGGGTACTGTGTTGTTCCACAAAAATGCTTGTAATACCTCAACTTTTTATCATTTATGATATATGATACAGATTTTTACTTGAATCGTGGAAATTTACACTCCAGATTTGGCTTCGCGGGCAACATAAAATTGTGTGGTGGGCCAGATCCGGTCCCGGGACCTCGACACCTGTGATGTCGGATGTGCGCCGAGTGGGGCGTTGAAACGCCAGTCAACCCCCCCCCCCCCTTTCCCAAAATTAGTGAATGAACCCACCTGTGTGAAAGGCCTTCAATTGGTCGCCGTTCAACAAAAGGCAAGTCAAGTTGTCGCTTGTACAAAGCAAAGTTTACATTCAGCGAAGAGTTTGAGAAAAGAGCTTTTTAGGACAGGAACGTGCGCACGGTGCCTTTGACCAGGCCCCTGCAGATGGGACACTTGCGCAGGGACGGCGCGCACTCCTTGCACACCACCAGGTGTCCGCACGGGATGAACACGATGTTGACCTCCTTGTCCATGCACACTTTGCACGTTCGCTCCTCCTGCAGGCGCCTCAGCTGCTCCTCCATGGGGAGGCCCGACAGGTCCTGGCTGGGGGACGCAGCTTCGTTGGATTGTGCTGAAAAGATGACATCACAGTATGATAACTGTGTGTGTGTGTATATATATGATATTAAAAATCTATTCAAAAAGCCAGGTACACTAATAATGTTTTCCAGAGAAACAAAAACATGTGCTTGTATAAGTGTGCACACCCTCTTCCAACAGCAACGTTGCTGTTTAATACAAATGTTAAAGCACCCATTTAGACTGATCAATTTAGCCGTTGTACTTTTTTGCTGCGGTAACTGAATTACCAACGAAGAAGAGGCCCCATAGCTCAGCGGTTAGAGCCTTGGTTTGGTAAACCAAAGGGTCGTGAGATCGTATCTGACTGAGGTCTCCGCTCCCCCTTAGTGGGTTGCGTCCGGAAGGGCATCCGGCGTAAAAACTGTGCCAAACAAATATGAGCGTTCATCTGAGAGGTCACGCTGTGGCGACCCCAAACGGGACAAGCCGAAAGAAACTCACTAAACTACCGATGAAGGCTGTCGCCAGTATTAACTGCTAACATTTAAATGCGAGTCGGTCCCCTATTTAAATTGCCTTTACGATTCAGGTTCAGCTTTGTTTTGCTTCCTAGAACAAGCTTGAAGGCTTTACGTGAACATATTTTAATATTCCAAAAAAGAAAAAAACCTGGCATTTGAACAGGGGTATGTAAATGTTTTCTTTTTTTGTACCCATGAGCTCTCTCAGCAGGTGCACGTCATTCTTTTGGATCCAGTTGCGGAAGACTTCGGCGGCCGCGTTGCCTTTGGTGAGGACCAAGTCGATGAGACGGGCCGTCTGCTGCTGCGCGGACGTCTGCGCCTGCAGGCCGCCGTACTCCTCGGCGCCTGCGCGGCAAGCGCGTCTTTAGGGACACTTCGCTGATGCCAATATTACTTGTGTAAGGTGATATTTTAGATCTTAGTCGTTCCGACACGCAAAAACTTCTGGAATTTGAAGGAGAAAGTATTTTTGTGGATTTCATAATTAGTTTCGTAGAAATATAGTATACATTTTCTAAGCCGCTTATCCTCACAGGGGGTCACAGAAGTGTTGGAGCCAATCCGAGCTGTCATTAGGCAGGAAGCAGGGTACACCCTGAGCCATTATTCACAAGGGCTGGTGGGTAAACATTTCACATGTTGCAAATATTGTGCGCAGAAAATTAACCAGCCATCCATTTTTTTAGGTGCTTATCCTCACAAGGGTCGCAGAAGTGCTGGAGCCTATCCCAGCTGTCAACAGGCAGGAGGCGGGGTACACCCTGAACTGGTTGCCAGCCAATCAGACCTTGGGGGAATTTAGAGGGTCCAATTAATGTTGCGTGTTTTTTGGGATGTGGGGGGAAACCAGAGTGCCCGGAGAAAACCCACACAGGCACGGGGAGAACATGCAAACTCCACACTGGGAGACCTGGGATTTGAATCCCAGTCCTCAGACTGTGAGGCCATTAGTCAGGTTTTCTGGAAACGCTCGCTCAAGTGCACGGCTTACGCTAGTGTGCGTGCGGGTTTACGTACTGAGTACATTTTGCTCTCGGAGGTGCTCCAAAACCGGCTCCACGCTTTTGAGCCGCTGCACGAGAGCCGCCTGGTGTCGCTTCACAAATGTGAAACCGTCTGGAAGAACAACACAAGGGTACATTTACGTATATTCGATTGGGGAAAAAGGAAAAAAAAAAAAAACAACAAAATCACCGTTGCGAGCCACATACCGGACGCCATGGCCTCGGCCATCATCTCTCGCTCCTCCTCCCTCTTCTGGTCCTCGGCGCTGAGCAGGTCCGAGACCAGCTCCTGGACGGTGCGATAGTTCTCACCGCTGATGAGGATCTTGCTTTGCACAGTCTGCTTGACCAGGCCGCGCTCGAAGCCCATCTCCAGTGCCGACTTGATGACCGGCGTGTTCATCATCACTGCGTCCTCGCAGCGCTCGTCGCCTGGCCCAAGGTGCACCACTAAGGAGCACACACACACACAAAAAAAATAAATACACACACACCTCGGTTTTCTAACGTCTCTGTTTTCAAATTAAACTGATTTTTTTCTCAAACGTTCACTGAAGCGTGTTGCGGCCACATGTTAAACTTTGGTAAAACCTCTCCCTGAAATATGTTTTTTTTTTTTTTAATATGCATTGTTCTCAAATGAGTCCAATGCGTATTTAAAAAAAAAAAAAAAAAAAACAATAGAAACCGTTGGTCTCACAGAGATTTGCGTAGGTTAACGTGTGGCCGCAACACGCTTCCGTGTACGGGGGCTGCAGCCTATCCCAGCGGTTTATTTTCTTTTATTTTTTTAAATAGGCATTGGAGTCATTTGAGAACAATGCATATTTATAAATCGAATGAAAATCAGTATTCAAACGCCCCGACCACCTGAACCACGCCGATTTGTTCTTGTGCTTTCAAACGCAGCCCCGAAACGCGACGCAACCAGTTGACTCACACACTTCTCTGCATGCGGTAGTGACTTGTCCCCCCCCCCCCACCCCACCCCGCATTATTGCTCGTTTAAAGTTATTCTGCACTTTTATTAATAAAAAAGAAGGTTTACAAGGCTGGGGGCCAAGTCGCTACAGATATGACAATGCACTCCCAGCCGAGCGTACGCTACTACTAAAGCATACATTTTAAGCAAAAAATAAATATATTTCTTAAATGATATAATGATATAAAGTATTTACACTATACGTGTATTTCAACTATGCAGTTTATTATCAGGAAGAGCTGAAAAAAAAACTACTTTTTAGGTTTGGAATGCATTATTTCATTTTTCATTCATTGTAATAGGAAAACGTGCTTCGGTTTTCAACTGGTGTTCTGGAATGGATTGTGTTCGAGAGCAGAGGCACCACTGTATATCTTTCTAAAATAATCGGAATCTTTCTGGGGGGGAAAAAAGGATTTAAATCTGACAAAAATGACTTCTCATGATATGAACATAGTTCCTGAGATAAATAAAAAAATGTTTGTGCAAGATTGAATAATAGCTCAAACTCACCTGTCGGATCCACAAACTCTCTGGAGCTGCTGTCCCCATTCGTCAGAAGCTTTTGGGAGACGGACCATGACCGTGAGTGTTTTATAAAATATTAATGAGGATTTTTTTTAAGCATTGTAAACACACAACCTGCTCAAAGAGTCGGGGGAAGCGCGCCTGAATCTGCTGGACAAACTCTTGACCTTTCTCCTGCAGCAAATATTCACACCTGAACAACAGAAAAAAAAAACAAACTATTTGTTTTACTGAACATGCATCATTTTTATAAGTTTTCAGTTACCGTGGAAACCACTTGGCATGTTCCACCCAGGGATCATCTCCTGACTCCCAACAGCGCAAACCTCCATCACAGCAGAAGCACTTCACGTCGTCATTGCGACCTTAGCACAGGGGGGGGGGGTTGGAAAAAAATTATATGAAATTTGTTTACAGCCAGACTATTCTTTGGAAAGATTTGTTTAACTGCTGATGTAGTGGTTAACAAGAGTAGAAATCGGCTCCAGATGGGGAAACGGGTGCCATTTTGTAACTATTAACGTGTATTCTTTGAGAAATAAGTCAGCCGCGTTCGAGAACGCTGCTTTTTCTCACATGGAAAAAAAAAATGTTTTCAGATTTTTTTTGCTTTGGTTTTAGGGAAAAAAAAAAATAATTAAATCGGTAAACGACGGAGTTATCTCCAATGTACACGGAAGCATATTGTGGCCACACGTTAAAGTTCGTCTTGATGACTTTGATTATTTTGAATTGTCGTTTATTTCAGGAAAAAAGAACTAGCTTGAGGAATTTTTTTCAAGTCTACTTTTCCAGAGCCTAAATTTTTTTTTCCCTTGAAAAAAAAAAAAAAGTTGTCTTTAAAAAAAGAAAATTAAGAAAAAAAGAATCACACTTGACAGCAACATGAAATTTTAAGTGAAGATGATAAAAATTTGTTTTGTATTTGAGAAAGTCCAGCTTTTTAATCAACCAACACTATATCAGATATCCATAAAACTGTATCCCTTTAAGAATTTTTGAAAAAAAAAATTTTTACTACAAAAGTCCAATTTTCAAAGAACTTCATTCTTAAAAAAAAATTAATTCACAATTTCTTTTTTACTTATGTAAAAAAAAGGCACATTTTGATGAAAAATATTTCGTCCAGGAAAGGTCTTTTGGAGAAATTTTTGTTTTTAATTTTATTTATTTTTAAATCAAGAATGTGGGTGTTTTGGGGGAAAAAAAAAAAAATAATTAAATCGGTAAACGACGGAGTTATCTCCAATGTACACGGAAGCATATTGTGGCCACACGTTAAAGTTCGTCTTGATGACTTTGATTATTTTGAATTGTCGTTTATTTCAGGAAAAAAGAACTAGCTTGAGGAATTTTTTTCAAGTCTACTTTTCCAGAGCCTAAATTTTTTTTTCCCTTGAAAAAAAAAAAAAAGTTGTCTTTAAAAAAAGAAAATTAAGAAAAAAAGAATCACACTTGACAGCAACATGAAATTTTAAGTGAAGATGATAAAAATTTGTTTTGTATTTGAGAAAGTCCAGCTTTTTAATCAACCAACACTATATCAGATATCCATAAAACTGTATCCCTTTAAGAATTTTTGAAAAAAAAAATTTTTACTACAAAAGTCCAATTTTCAAAGAACTTCATTCTTAAAAAAAAATTAATTCACAATTTCTTTTTTACTTATGTAAAAAAAAAAGGCACATTTTGATGAAAAATATTTCGTCCAGGAAAGGTCTTTTGGAGAAATTTTTGTTTTTAATTTTATTTATTTTTAAATCAAGAATGTGGGTGTTTTGGGGGAAAAAAAACAACTTTCTTCCTCTAGAAAAAAAAGCTTTATTTACAGGAAACAGGTATTATAATGAGAACAAAGGCTTAATTGCTTAAAGAATAAGTCTTAATTTTAGGAAATTAAAGCAGAATTTTAATTTTACAAGAATTTTCCGAAAATAGACTATTTTGTGAAAAGTCAGGATATTTGAGAAATATTTTTGAAAAAAAAACAACTTTCTTCCTCTAGAAAAAAAAGCTTTATTTACAGGAAACAGGTATTATAATGAGAACAAAGGCTTAATTGCTTAAAGAATAAGTCTTAATTTTAGGAAATTAAAGCAGAATTTTAATTTTACAAGAATTTTCCGAAAATAGACTATTTTGTGAAAAGTCAGGATATTTGAGAAATATTTTTGAAAAAAAAAACAACTTTCAAGCACTAGGGTTAGATTTTCCACAAAGCGGGAACATTTCAGTTTTCATGTAAAAACTATTATAATCTTATGGACATGCTGCATCCATTAGAGCGGGGAGGAAAGAGCGCCCCAGACGCAGGAAACGGAGACGTGAACTTGCTCACCGACATAGTAGAATCCCGCCTTGGCGAGCTGCTCCGGCCTGACGGGGATGCGCGTGGGCCAGTTGACGAAGGTGAGCAGCCGCTCGTCATTCTGCTGCATGGACGGGTTGGACACGTTGTTGAGGGCGGCGGACGACAGCTGCGAGGACGAAGAGACGGGAGGCCCCCCGGCCAGCGACACGTTCTCGGTGCGGTCGCCCCGCACTAAGCGGCAGTTGGGGTAGTGGCGCTGGTGCTCCGACGACGCCCGGTCGCCCGGCTCCCAGTTGCTCAGCTGTTGCAGACACAGACCCTTATCGTCTTTTCAGAATAAAGCTGCATTTTATTCAACGATAAGATGGATTTTCCCCAATACTTTTTTTTGTGGGTTGGGGGTAAGTTGTTTCTTTACAGACTATTGTAACATGCACAAGGAAAACGTTTTGGAAAATGCTAATTCTAGCTTTAAGAACGCATTTTTGGTCACCAGATGTTTTTTGCAAATTTAAAAAAAAAAAAAAAAAAATCATACAACAATAATATGCAAGTAATTTTTTGAAAGGAAAAAAAAAAAAAAGAACTAAAGCTATATTCTTTCCACAAAAAGTCTAAAATGATTTTTCTTCTAGTTTTTTTTGTAATTATTTTGTATATTTTTCAAAAAAAAAATAAATAATAATAATATGGTATAGTATGGGACATTTTTTGGTGTTTGTTACCCCCCAGAAAGGTTTGGTACAATTGAGAAGTATATTTTTTAAAGTAGTTTTCTCCCCAAAACAGCTTGATATCTGAGTGGGAAAATAATGTTGTTGTAATTTTTTGAAAATAATCTTTTACTGCACCTGCCCGCCGCAGCTGAAGCAGGCAACACGGTCGGCCAAACCCAGAAAGTAGAACCCGGCCTTGGCGAGCTCGGCGGGCGTGATGATGGAGAGCGTCCACGGGTGGAACGAGTCCAGGCGGTCCTGCTCGCGCCGCATGGCCGGGTTGTGGCAGGTGGGCCGCTGGTGCGACATGTCCTCCGTGCCGCGAGAGCCGAGCGGGCTGGAAGGCGGCGGCGGCCCGGAGAAGCCCGCGTTCGGGTAACCCGCCGGCTCCTCGTCCGGACCCCCTGCGGGGTTCTGGGCGGCTGGGCCTGGACCAGGAAGCTACAAAAAATGTGGGGGGCAGGGGGAGAAGACAAGCTATAACAATAATTATCATAAAATGGTTTGAGAAGTGATTTGTTTGATAACCGAATCGATGTTTCCCATTACAATGAATGGGAAAATAAATAATGCGTTCCAAGCCTTAAAAAAATTGGGCTTTTTAAAGCATTTTTGTTTAGCTTTTCCTGATAATATACTGCATAGTAGAAATACATGTATAGTTTAAATACATTATATATTAAAATAATTTAAGAAATATATTTATTTTTTCCTTAAAATGTATGCTTTAGCAGTAGAGTAGGCTAGGCTGGGAGTCCATTGCCGTATCTGTAGCGACTCGGCCCCCAGCCTTGTAAACTTTTCTTTTTAACAAAAGTGCAGAATAACTTTAAACAAGCAACTTGCCTTCTTTGGAGCCATGATTGGGGGTTAATACGGAAGTCCTCCATAAGAAGAAAAACAACAATCACTACCGGGATACGTCTGTGTACAGAGCCCGCGTTATACAGAAGAACAAAAGTGCGCTGATTGTGCCGCACTAGTTATGTCATTACCTTTTTTTCCCCTCGGGTTCGAATTGACAATAAAAAAAAACACGTCGTGGGTGGGTCAGCTGCTTGCGCCACGCGCATTATGTTATTTCCGGGGTTTTTTTGGCGGCATGGGAATTCACAACAAAGCGCGTCGTGGGTGAGCTGGTCTGGCGGCAGGCAATATGCTAATTCCGGGTTTTGTCGGGGGGCGTTCGAGTACAGATTTTTGTTTGAAAACAGAAGCAAAAAAATATTTAAATTTTCGTTAAACTGATTTGTTCGAAAATGGGGACATTTGAGAACTGAGGCTTTACTGTATTAACAACAACTACGATTAAAATAGATGAAATGCAAAATATGAACGACCATACTTGATTAATCCCTGAGAAGAAGTTAGTAAACAACATCAGTCCAACGTTACCGGTGCCGCTGGGGTGATGCGGAGGGGCGAGAAGGCCGAGTGGGAGGAGGAGAGCAGGTTGGCCGCGGACGGGAGGCTCTGCACGAAGGAGCAGGACGGAGACAGCTGCCGGTGCTTCTCGGCCGGACAGTCGCCCGCCAGCCAACCCTCGGCCGTCACGTTGCAGCGGAAGCACTGCACTCGGTCGCCCACGCCCGTGTAGAACCAGCCAGCACGTGCCAGGCTGCGCTCAGTGACGGGCGACGGCGGGAAGCGGGCGAAGGTGGAGATGCGGAACAACTCTGCAGAACAGACCACGTGAGCGTTAGAAGGTTGGATATAAGATGCACCCTTTTTGAGAAAGAATACAAATGTACGGCAGTTAAAAAGTCGTACGGAAAAGCACACGTCAAGAGGCGGGAACTCCAAAAAAAAAAAAAAAAAAAAAAAAACAAAGGCTACCTGAGGAGTTGTCATACTGCAGGTCAGGCGGGGGTCCACCGCGACACAGACCCATCAGGAATGGATTGTTCTTGAGTTGAACGAGCGTCTCCATGTTTTTGGGTGATGATGATGAGGAGGAGTAGAAGATGCCTCTCATGAGGGGGAGATGGGTCACTCACACACACAGAAAGAGAACAGACAGTAAAAAGGAAACTGAAGGGACAAAGAAAAAAGCACAAGCACCATTCATACCTATCACAAAAAAAAAGAGCAATAAAAATGCAAAATCAGCCCATTTCCATGTAAAATACTTCATTTTCATGTCTATTTTTCCTCAAAATACATTGAAATTCAGTGGGAACTGGAGTTAAGCACTTTTTGAAATATAAGCGGTCACTCAAGACGATTTCATTGTCTTGAGTTGAGAGCAAAAATTTGAGTTACAAGCACGTGATCTTGGCAGTGAACTACAGTTAGGCCAATTGTGAAAAATTCATCATCAAAAAAAAAAAAAAAAAATGCATCATGCTATTTATTACCACTCCCAGTTGAGGTTTACTGAAAAACTAAACCTAAAAATAAAACAATTACTCAACACATTTTGTATTGTACCAAACTGCCATTAACTTTGTCGTACGACAACGCAACAATCCAAAATGGCAAGACCGGCCAGTGGAAGTAGCACGATGTTGCATTGATTGTAAACCCAAACGCAATTTCTAATTGAACATAAACAACTCACAGGTATATAATCCATTCTCTGCCAAAAACGAATAGAGAAGCTCCATCTTATTTCTGATGGCCTTCTTTTATCACCAGATCTACATGTGGTATGGTCTATATTAAATAGCCTCCTGGGGGCTAAGGTGCACATACCAAAATAATCGGGCACAACACCCAATTAATTACCATGATGCTTAAACTGTTCCATTACTGTATATTTTTATACGCATAGAATACTGTGGAGTAGAATTTGTTTCAGCCAGTATTTTTTGGGATGCTGGAAAAAGATGAACATCATTTTGAGTAACGAGCATAGTCACGGAACAGATTTGACTCCAACGTCTTACGCAGCACTGAAAAGCGTTAACAAAACACTCACGGACACACATTCAGACTACAAACATCTCAAACCTCACCCCTCCTTCAAGGCATCTCCTTTGCTGGGGTCTAGCACTCCATGACACCAGAGGTAACCCGGGGTGAGAAAATGGAAAAATTAATAGTAAGAGAAGTTTTGTTTTTGGTCTGAGCAGCACCTGAAAGGCAAAAAAAACACAACTTGCATCAATTTTTAACAAGTCACCTCACATGTAATGACCAATGCATCACATTCATAACATTTGTAAAACATTTGCCAATACAAATTCGAGTGGAAGAAACCCCAAAAAAAAAAAAAAGCGGAATTAGATGTCACGTATGTATCATGAAGTTGTAATGAATTTCCAACTATTAATTTCGTATTAACATACTATTAAGACCGTTTGAAAAACGTTTTTTTTTTTTTTTCAAGCGACAGTAGTATTCCAAATGGGCCGTTAAACAAAGCGTAAAATGAAAGAGGAACTTTAAATCATTATTATTACAGAATAAACGTCAATATTTAAACAGGCGCTTCTGATAAAACGACTATTGTGTCACATTAACACCGCTTGAGGACCATATGGCAAAAATTTGAGGGGAATTACATGGTATTTTCGTTACAAATTGTCGGTTCTGTCCCACTTTGACGCATTCTTTACACTCAGGCTTCCGGTTGTTAACAACGCGTTACGTATCAGTTTTATAATTTTTTTTGCGGGACTTTAAGCAGAATTCACTGACTGCACATTTCATTAAAACATAAGAAAGAAAAGAAACCACTCACGATCGCCTTAAAACGAGCTAGAAGCCTGCTAACGTTACTAGCCCCCAGTAAGCTCACGGGGTTTATCGCTGGGAGTACGACATACGCCTTAGAGACAAAGTTTCATCGTGGAAAAAAAAACTTGGACAGACGTAAAAAAAAAAATTCCCACGGCTGTCGGTACACTCACCGGGGGGAAATGTAATGAGTCAGGCAGGGGGAGGAAAGTACCGTCTTCGACTGCTAGCTTTTAGTGGGCCGAGCCACACCTCCCCTTTCGCTATTTCCGGGTTCGGGCTAAACGAAACCAACTCTCAAATTTCGATTTTTTTTTGACGCCACTCGACACGATGAATGCCGGTTAAAGTAACTGTCTGTAGATTTGTATTATTGTTATCATTATCGTATTCAAAAAAAAAAAAAAAAAAACCAAGAGGGAGGCGTGATAGCTAATCAACGGTAAGTATTGTCCATTCGTTAGCTTCTCTTACACGAAAGTTATATTTATGAATATAATACTTACACGAGAAAGGGGTATTTCATTTAGCACTTAGTGAGTGATTGAATTAGTTCTTTTAAACGAGAAGTTACTTATGACGTGTCACTCAAACTAAGCACGTTTATGTTTTATTGTTTAAGTTGCTTTCATGCGTGCCTTGCGTGGCTTTTCTCCGGGCACTCCGGTTTCCCTCCCACGTCCCAAAAACATGCAACATTAATCGGACACTCTAAATTGCCCGTAGATGTGATTGTGAGTCCGGCTGTGTGTCTCCATGAGCCCTGGCTGGCAACCAGTTCAGGGTGTACCCTGCCTCATGCCTGTTGACAGCTGGGATAGGCTCCGGCGCTCCCGGGACCCTCGTGAGGATAAGCGGCAGAGAAAATGGATGGATGGATGATTAAAAATAAATAGAGTCCAGAAGATCCTAGGACCCACAAGAGAGAGAAGTGACCTTTTAAGTTACATGCAGAAATGAATAAAGAAAATGCATCTATTTCAGATGAAGACCGGTCTAAATAAAAGTGTCCTTCCAATTTTGACGTGTGCAGGCCGGTCCATTATTGCACTCGATTAATGAGTGGGCCAACTCCCGCTTCCAAGATGGGCACGCCTGTGAAACCAGGCCTTCGCCTCCTGCAAAAAAAAAAAAAAAAAACATCCCTGAAAGTGAGGTTCAGAGCAGAGGCAGAACCTGGACCTTTTCGGCGTGGCGTCAATAAAATTGATTCTAAATGAGTCCAAATTAAAAAAATAAATAAATCATACAACACTCATCTATTAAATATTTGTAATATTCATGAGAAAAATAAAGAAAAGAAAAAAAACAATTATCTTAAAATGAGTCTTCCTTCATTTTACTTTGACCTTATCGTAATTTATTCCTCTCAGTACTTCCATGAGTTAATAGTTATATCAAATATTCTTAACATACATACAGACTTCCATGGTTTGTATTCAATTTTTATTATGCGTTTCAAATGATTAGTGAGAGCAAAACAAATTATATATAAAGCACATGCATTAAAAAAAAGGTACAAAACTAAATCAATAATCATACACATGATTTATGATTACATATATACTGTATATTCATATACCATACAGGGAGTGTCATGCATCATCCTCAGATAAATAAGATTGTGTGTCGGGGCTACATACTGAGGGGGTATGAGCGATACACATAAAATCATAACAAACACCCCGCAGCATCTACAATTAGTACGTTGTTCCTTTAAGCGGCCTTTAAAGTCTTCATTTATTGTTTATTGCCAAGATAAAAAAAAAAGTTGAACTGTACCTTTAAGAGTAAGAGCAGCTTGAAAATGGCAACCTGGCGCCGAAAGCCTCAAACCACAATATTAGAAACGGCTTCTCCACTCAGTGCATTCATTTCCACGGCCATTCCTAATATTTTGATCCGCTGGCGTTACTGCCTCGGATGAGCAAATTTTTAGGAACAGCTCTCGGTATGAGAACCCACGATAAATCAACATTTGATGTCAGATGTGTACAATTACTTCACTTGGTTAAAGCTTTAACACCTTCCCTTCATTGAGATTGTTTTTTTTTTTTGGGGTGACCATGGATTATTTTTAAGATTTCTTTTCCTTTGTATTGTGCAAAGTGGCAGTTATGGACGCTGTTGACTTTGTGGCAGTTTTCTTTCATTTCTACTGTGCAATGTGGTTGTTATGATGAATAACTGGCGAGAGGAACCATTGCATTACATAGCATTGACTACATGGATTATTTTTAAAAATTTCTTTTTTCTATTTTACACAGCGGCAAGTTGGGAACAACGCTTGCCTGCAACAGTAGTCGTAATTGGTAGGAGGAGCCATCATCTATAAATCACGATATATATTTAGAGACCCTGTGCGCTGAAGATTTTCGATTGTATTTTCTGGATAATTTTAGGTGTTCTGTTTATTTGTAATGTCAATCTGTTGATTTATGCTGTACATGTTGTTGGTTATTAATAAATGGCCAGGGAAGCCATCACATTTGTGATAAGACCTCTATGTGCTTGTGGGCTCTGGATTTTGTATTTTTTTTTTTTTTTTTTTTTTTTTAAAATCGGTGGGAGTTGCATTAATTATGACATCCATAACACATACAGTGTGTGGTCAAGCGTGCGCTGGATTTTTTTTTTCCCCCTTGTGAATTATTTATCGTTCTATTGATTTCCAATGAGCAAGGTGGCTTAATCGTGAAGAAATGGCAGAGTGCACAGGTGTAAAAAAAAAAAAAAAAAAAAAAAATCAAGGTCCGGGGGCCAGATGCGGCCCGCTACATGCTGTTATGATGCCCGCGAAGGCGAATCACTAGTGTCAACTTCCAGAATTCTTGTTAAAATCTGTACAAAAATTTAAAATTGTCATATCGTAAACAATAACATGGAGATATTGCAAGCGTTTTTGACTTACCAAAACATCAACAGTAGTTGAAAAACACATTAAACCTTGATTTCTGATTCCAAAACTACTTCAGAAATGGTTTTTATGGTTTCGGTCATAACTCTCTCCTCTGGGGGAAACCGTAAGTACAATGTGGCCCACGACAAAAATGAGTTTGACACCCCTGGCCTAGTGTGTCCTGAGATACGCGTCTTTACCACGTGGATTCTGTCAGAAGCCGCCCAAAAGGTGGAATTCCAGCATTTTATCACCCGAGGTAAGATTATTTCAACGGGGGTGAAAGAGGGTAGTGTGGGGCATCAGTCACGTCTGGGTAAATGAAGTCTCTCTCACGTTAGCATTAAGTGTCCTTAATGCAGACACAAAACGGCGTCTCTATAGCCAGGTGAGCAGGCTGTCCCTGTCCATGTGTGAGCCGGACAGGACCGTCTCCATGTCCATCAGGAGGTCTGAACTCAGACCCTCAGGGATGCACGGCATCAACTCCTCACCTTCGCTCATCGCGGGCATCGAATCCTGTAGAGTCGACGACTCGCCGCACTCCCCTACAACAGAGTTACACGCTACGGTTACGATTATTCCCCAGTGCTAGCGTGTTACAATTTTAGCCACTGTCATTTCAAACTACCCAACTAAAGATGGGGAAAATGTAACATTAAGATAGCGCTGGATCAGTTTTCATTTGAAATGGTACCCGAGTTGGTTGCTATTTAGGAACGTGTTAGAGTACCAACTGGTATTTTACTAGCATTGAGTCCATTCTCATTTAGTATACGCCTGCCATCAAATCTTGCCGAATCTCGGTTATACAGTAGCAACAATACAAGATGTGTATTCCGATACCACAGGATCCCGTCTTTTACGATCACTGGGCTTGAGCTTGTGAAAATCAAACAATGTCAGAGAGGCGTCACCAGAAAACGCGTCCCCGTTCACTGCAACTGGATGTAACTGTTACCAGGGTGACAAGTTGTTGTTGTCAAACAATGGATCGGCACAAGAATGTTGGGGGGAAAAAACATGCTTAGGAGAGGACCTTTTGGGCTGTCCATTCAATGACTGTGTGAGGGATGTTCACACACTTTTAATACAGCCTTGGTAAACATTGGTTTGTATACGTGAATAAATGTTGACAACAATTTGCAATCCTACTTCAAGGTGCTCTTTAGGAGAGTTGATATGCCACTAAAGTAGAGCCAAGTTGTTGGTCCTGGGTTATGTCATATGATGAAGTTTTTTCATTCCTGACAAATATGTCAGCCCCAATTTGGAAAATTGCCCTATAAACCTGGAGTCTGTTCTAGCAGTTATACTTTTCCATACCATCCATCCATCATCCATCCATTACCGACTGCTTTTCCGGGTCGGCTAACGGGGGAAGTAGCTTCAGCAGGGATACCCAGACTTCCCATTCCCCAGCCGCTTCTTCCAGTTCTTCCGGAGGGATCCCGAGGCATCCCCAAGAAAGGCCGAGAGACATAGTCCCCCCCGGCGTGTCCTGGGTCGTCCTCATGGTCTCTTTCCGGTGGGACATGCCCGGAACACCTCACCAGGGAAGCGTCTGGGAGGCATCCGGATCAAATGCCCCAGCCACCTCATCTGATTCCTCTCAATGCGGAGGAGCAGCGGCTTGACACCAAGCCCCTCCCAGATGACCGAGCTTTTCACCCTATCCCTAAGGGAGAGCCCGGACACCCTGTGGAGGAAACTCATTTCGGTCTCTTGTATCCGGGATCTTGTTCTTTCGATCACAACCCACAGCTTATACCCATAGGTGAGGGTAGGAACGTAGACCGACTGGTAAATTGAGAGCTTCGCCTTCCGACTTAGCTCCCTCTTCACCGCAACGGACCGATACAAAGTCCGCATCACTGCACTGATCCGTCTGTCGATGTCCCGCTCCTTTCTTCCCTCACTCGTGAACAACACCCCAAGATACTTGAACTCCTCCACTTGGGGCAGGATCTCATCCCCGACCCGGAGAGGGCACGCTACCCTTTTCTGACTGAGGACCATAGTCTCGGATTTGGAGGTGCTGCACACTCGGCTGCGAATCGCTCCAGTGAGAGCTGGAGATCACGGCTTGATAAAGCCAACAACAAGCACATTCCTACCAGCACCAGCGATACTCCCCTGTACTCAGGTTGCTATCTTGCCACATGCTAGCATTCTACCTTTCTCCTGTTAACATTTAATAACTAGTATTACCAGTGTCCATGTGGTCCACAGAGGCCAGAGTCAGGTCAGACGAGCGCGGCAGGCTGCTGACGCTCAGGCCGCTGTCGGTGCTCTCGTTGCGGGAGTGAGCTCCACTGCGTGGGGACAAATAAGCGCGTCTCATTATATGAACGACGATGATTATGACGATGACACTCACCCGTTGAGCGCCGATTCATGGGTGGGAGCTCGGATCCTGACATCCACAGACTGGAGAAGCGTGTTCCGATCATGGTCCAACGCAGCCGATATCTGGTTCCTGCCTCCTCGGTTTGTTTCCTACAACATATGCACAAGGAGTGATGGATAGATTCATTGATCCCAAACTAAAATTGTACATTTTTTTTTTTTTCAGTTTAAAGTCTGTCTTGTATTGAAATGATTGTGCCGATACGTTATTTGGACTGGACTGGAAAAGTATGGAGAAGGTCAGAGGAGCTACATTGTATCTTTGTAGACCTAGAGAAAGCCTATGACAGAGTACCAAGAGAGGAACTGTGGTACTCCATGCGCAAGTCCGGTGTGGCGGAGAAATGCGTTAGAATAGTACAGGACATGTATGAGGACAGCAAAACAGCGGTGAGATGTGCCGTAGGTGTTTCAGAAGAATTTAAGGTGGAGGTGGGACTGCATCGGGGATCCGCCCTGAGCCCCTTCCCGTTTGCGGTAGTAATGGATAGGCTGACGGAAGAGGTTAGACTGGATTCCTCTTGGACTAGACTTCGATGGTTTGGACATGTCCAGAGGCGAGAGAGTGAGTATATTGGTAGAAGGGTGCTGAGGATGGAGTTGCCAGGCAAAAAAAAAAAAAATGAGAGGAAGACCAAAGAAAAGGTTGATGGATGTTGTGAGGGAGGACATGAAGACTGTGGGTGTTCAAGAGGAAGATGGAAAAAGATTAAATGCTGTGGCAACCCCTAACGGGACAAGCCGAAAGGAAAAGAAAATGTGCCGATATGTGCCCTGCGAATAACTGGCGACCAGTTCCGCCTCTTGCCTGAAGTTACCTGGGGTAGGCTCCAGCACTCCCCTGACCCTTGTGAGGATAAGTGGCTTGGAAACTGGATGGATGTTACAATACAGCAATGCAGGAGAAACTATTTGACAGTGTTCTTTTGGGTTCCACTTAGATCACATAAATAGATACATAAAAGTAAAATTGTACCTTAATGTACTGCAGTTAAATTCAATTAAATTGTAGTCTGGGAGTGATTTCATTCATTTGCGTTCCAGTAGAGGGAGTTGGTGTACCACTAATGAGGATGCTTACTACATGTAATGACTGCTTATCAGCGCAGTAATATAAAAGTCGTACCACATCCTTCGTATTTATTTATGCCCTTATGATGTACTTATGTTGCAATCTGGTGAGGTCAAACATAATAAAGGATATTGCACCTGCGTCTTGAGCTGCATGTGCTGCTTGGATCGCAGTCGCTCTTTCTCCTTCCGCTGCTGCATGGCCAAGCTCAGCAGGCCTGCAACACACACACACACACACACACACACATACACACAAGCCCAACTAAAACACAATCACTTAAAAGTGTGTGTGTGTGTGTGTGTGTGGGGGGGGGGGATAAATAAATACATTTAAAAAAAAAAAAAAAAGTTTGATTAATTTACATGTGGTTCAAACAACTTTCTTTGGCGACCTCTCCGGTTGCGTTGGTGGTCGTGGACAACTAAGCACCTCTCCAGACCCCAATAAACCCCCCCAAAATAATAACTGGACTGTGGCAGCGCTACCTAGACGCGGGTGGAGCCACGTGGTGCTCTTATTTACGTGATCGATGTAGTACACCTCCCCTTCGGCGGTGGCGGCCCGCTCCCAGCCTTCGGGCAGCCCACCTGAACAGCAGCGAAAGCACACATAAGCAGAGGAAGACGCACCAGATGACCCCCAACTCCCCCCTCCCCTTTCCTCTGAGCAAAGGATTGTGGGTAAAGAAACACCCTGGAAACCAAATCACAAGATATTTCAAGTTGTTTCTATCTTTAGTACAGGGGCTCAGAATCATTTTGTTGCAGCCGCATCGTTGATGTGGTTTCCCCAAGATGGCCGCTATAATGGAAAATCATACGCATTGGTCAGATGAAGTTTATGATGTTTGAGTGAAATTTCAGGATGAAGCGAAAATGCACTAAAACCTTTACAGGTAAACTTGATTTGACCATCCAGCTTTTACCCAACTCGCTTTTTTCTAAGAGGAAGTAGCTGAACCGCTAACGCCGAGAAAATGTCATGGTTGTCCACTTCTATGCCTTTCAGTATTGTCACCGTTGCTGCCATCTTTGGACTTTTACTGTTGTTGATAGAACTCTTGGTCTGCGTCTCTATTGACCCTCTTGCTGTCCCAAGCAGATCAGGAGAATCTCATCCATTCTTTAATCTGTAGTAGACTTGACTATTGTAACGGTCTTCTGACTAGACTTGCCCAAAAGAAGAGTCAAAGTGAGGGACAGAACTGTGAAAGAATCATTGCTACTTCTAGTGAATGTCTGATTACAGTTTTTGCTGCTGAGTGCTGAGGTTGGGTCAACCAGTTATTAGATTTTAGGGTGCATTCCTTTTTTTTCTCCACAGGGCCAGGTAACTTTCGACTATTTTGTTCCCTTAATAAATGAAATCACCACTTGAAAAAAAAATGCATTTTATGTTTACTTGGGTTACCTTTGATATTTACATTTAGTGGATGGTCCTAAACTTTGGAGTGAGGGAACCGCAACTAAATAAGTTCAGAAGGGGGCAAATACTGCTACGTGCTGAAGGCATAAATTCAGGCGGCCAATCAAAACCCATTCTCCGGTCACGTGATCTCAAGATAGCACCCCCTCGCCCTCCAAACCGCATAACTGGAGGCTCGTTTAATTGATCCATTTTGATCAATTACAATTAATTATGTATAATACCTGCGTCTGGATTGCAGCCGGGCGGCTTGGTGGCCGTGGCCGGGTTGCTGAGGGAGTGGGTGTGGGCGGGGGACGGGCCGGGGTGCGGCGGGGCGGCCGACTGGAGCTGCGCCAGGCGGGGGTCGTGCCAGGTGGTGGTCTTGTCCACGTGGCTGCGAGCGCGCACGTGCACACAGAAAGTTGGAACAATGACTTGAAGGAGCAGGACTGGATTGACGAGTACGACAACATGCGCGTGAAATTTACAAGAACTCACATGACAACTTGTCATTTTGGTGGTGTGAGCGAATCGGCACTAACAACGTTGGGTTACTTGATTAGCGTTACAAATTAGGATTTCAAGGACTGTTTGGATCCAGGGTTAGATTTTTGATTTATTATTTAAAAGGTCAATCTTTTAAATAAACTATCTTCAAGACAGTTGTGCTTTCAATTTTAGTTTTTTTAACTTGTAGTGACTTCCTCTTACTTGAGGAAGTATCGTTGTCCAGTAGGGGTCTTGGCCATCTCCCATCCGTGCGGGAGCGGCACGTCGTCAGGGACGACGGGCGGAGCGGCCGCCGCGTCGGGGAGGTTTACGGGCAGCGAGGCCGGCGAGGAATGGGCGCGAACGTGGTGAGGCGTGAGGGACGCGCACACGCCGCCGTCCGAACTCGCCTAACGGGGAGTCGGGGCACCAGACAAAAACACACAAAAGATCAACATTTTAAGCGGATTTCTGCGATGATTACTGAAAAAGAGGAATAAAATTTGACATCAGGCAGGGCAGGAAAAGAACACCTTACGCACAGATGGCTCCCCGCTTCTGGTATGAAGCCTAAAACCGGAAAATTGACATCGTCCACGCTGTGTCATTCATACAAAAGATGAAAAAAGGACTATTTTGCACACCCCCAGCGCGGAATACACTTACAAACGGTTGTTTGGCTCTGAAAAATGATGACTCAAATTCAGCTGCCCTTCCGCTTTCATTCAGTTTTAGAACAGGCTCGGCCTTTTAATAACAGGATTAGTTTTTCAAGTGAAGGTTTCAAAACAAGGTTGGGGTTTCAAATTAGTATTCAGGTTTCAAGAAAGTGTTAAGGTTTGAATTGAAGCAATCTAGACAGGATGAGGGATTCGGAGTCAAGGTCACAAGAATGGTGGATTGCAAGACCGAGTTAGGGTTTCAAACCACGAGTGCGTTTTCAATTTAGGATTAGGATTTCAAGACAAGGTTAGGGTTGCAAATGAGGCATTCAAAACAGGATTCATCACATTTTGAAACGTTAAGGCGCAGGTGTCAAACTCAAGGCCCGGGGGCTAAATCCGGCCCACCACATGATTTTATGTGGCCGGCAAAGGCAAACCATGTGTATGAGCTTCCATGATTTATTTTTTGGGGGGTTAAAATCTGTATCAAAATCTCCAATTGCCATATCATAAATGATGATTAGAAGACTGCAAGCATGTCAGTGTTTCCAAACATCAACAATATGATCTCTGATTCTAAAACAAGTTCTTAAATTTCATGTGTAAATATGATGCTGCAATTAATGATTTTTGTCATAATGGGCCTTTTATGGAAACCGTCACTACTTTGTGGCCCACGACAACAACAACGAGTTTTCAAAATGGGCTTTCGAGACAGAGCTAGGATCTTTAGCGTCAAGGTTTGAAACGTGCATTAGCCTTCAAGACAGGGTCAAGGACTGAATTTACATTGTCAACGGATCAGATTCATATTCGGGGTCAACTTCATACGTCCGTTTCAATATTGTTGGAATCTACGTACACAACTTCTACCGGCAATGTCAAAAAGCGCGTTGTTCCGAGAACTTCTTTTTACACTTGAATGAGGATGACGAACATCTGGGTTCAATCAAACCGACCGCTTGACCCGGTAGCGGACGTTTTCCTTACCTGTCTGGAGTGCGTGCGAGGGTCCGGCGGTTTGAAGAAGGAGTCGGGCAGCTTTCGCATCCTCATGGGGAGCGAGGCGGGCTGCTGGGCGGCCTTGGTCGGGTTCATGACGGCGCTGAAGAGGGCCTCCAGCTCGCTTTGGGAGTCACCGCGGACGTGCACCACTTGCTGGCCGGCCGGAGGCGCGCCGCCGCCGCCGCCACCGCGATGCGCGTCCATGTGGGGGCCTATTTTTTTATGTTTTTTTTTTTTTTTAAGGGGCCGGGGTTTCACACAATTGACATCAAAAAAGCTGCAAAAACAATACGTCACAATTGAAAAAAAGCGTAAATGTGGCGGGGGAGTTGGGTGACGTGATTTGATTGTTTACACAACTCCCCCACTTTCCTTTCCATTTAAACTTGATCGGAACTTCCTTTATACTAAACATTAAATAAAAACGCGAGGACGTGTGCGTAGGTATGTGGGGAATTATTATTATTATTATTTTTTTTTAAGTGCAACACAACATGCCTCCCACATACCTTCACACAGGCGGTCCGTCTCCCCCCCACTCCTTTCGTCAAAATCCACTCTTCAGGACGCAACCACAAAAACAAAACAAAAAAAAAACAACCTCCGCCGAACGAATCCCTCCACCCCTCGAAGACGAAATCCACGCAGCGTGAAGTGGAACAAAGTGCGTGGAGCAAAATCGCGGCGAGAAGCCCAAACTTTTCTGTGCGCGTGCACATCCACGTTCTTGTGATAGCGCGCATGGGCGGGGTTGCAGCCTTTAAAGCCGCCGCTGCACCCAGCTTGTGCAGTCACTCGCACAAAAAAAAAAAAAGTAATAATAATAAAACCCTCCAATTTCGCACGGAAAACACACAACAATCACTGCGTCCCAAGTAAATGTTTGCGACATTTATGATTGAAATGTTTAGAGAAAGATCAGACATTTCTTTAAAAGTGCTCCAACATGCCCTCCAAACGTCATCAGGAACGGAAAATTACACTAATGTCAAATCTTTATGCGCTTTATCACTATGTTTAATATTTGGAGAAACTCACACGAAAAGAAAACCATCCGCCCCGTTTGGGTGAACCACACATGCGGTGGCCCCCTAGTGGAAAACACGCGCTATTGTCAGATTTAAAAAAAAAATCATTTATTTAATCGTCATCGCAAAAAATCGCCAATAATAAAATATATCCAAACGTTTTTCTTTGGATTGGACCAAACGTATCCTGTCATTTGTTTTAACTTATGGATGATTTGACAGAAAATGGATGGAATTTGTATTTGAGATACTTCCTTCTTTTTTTTCCTTTTCATGAAACTTAACTTACCCAAATAGCTAAGCCTGCTAGCCAATTCAAATAAGACTAAAAATGAAAGGTGAAAGTTCTAAATATAATAATTAGTCAGCCAAACCACGTGTACCTAAAAATTCACTTCCTGTTTAGTATGTACATAAACACAACTAGAAATGAATTTCAAGACATTAAAAGGTGAATTTTGTGCTATTTGGCAAAGTAAGTAAGTGAGTAAAATTTGCATATCCAACCATTATCTGAGCCGCTTATCCTCACAAGGGTCGCAAGAGGACCGGAGCCTATCCCAGCCATCTTAGGGCAGGAGGCGGGGTACACCCCAAGCTGGTTGCCAGCCAATCACAGGGCACATAGAAACAAACAACCATTTGTGCTCACATTCACAGCTACAGGTAATTTAGAGTCTCCAATTAAATTCTAACGTGCATGTTTTTGGGGCTATGGGAGGAAACCGGAGTGCCGGGAGAAAGTCCATGTAGGCACAGGGAAAACATGCAAACTCCACAAAGGCATCGCTTCCAAATTCATACAAAAAAACCCCCCCAAAACAATAGAAATAGGAAGTCAAGAATTTGAAGCTGTTGAAAGGTGATTTTGGCCTGCTAGCTAAGCCAATTACCACAGTTAATAGTAATAGTAATAAAACTAAACATAAACTTGAAAAACTGCTCTACGTGAGACTTTAAAATGACGCATTCACACTAAAAGAAGACCAAATTGAAATGTAGAATCTCTAAATATGATCAAACTTGATATTAGACAGTTAGCTTAGCAAATAGAGCTGAGTTAGCTAACAGTGGGTTTGGCAGACAAACCTTCGTTCGTGAGTCAAAATTTGTGTACAGCCACCTCTAAATTGACCAAACTGTACAAAAAACAAAAAAAAGAATAAATTGTTAAAATGTGATAAGACCAATTGAGTTAGCTTACCCTGGTAGCTTTGGCCCAGCTAGAATAGTTAATCACAAAGACTGTAAAGACACCATGTAAACTGGAAAAGTGAAGCTGTGTATGTCTTTAAAATCACCTAAATGGAGTAAAATGTGGCTTTATATTTGTTAAAAAAATTGGGTTTAGCTTAGTTTTAGCCAAAGCTAAGGTTTGCTAGATGTTTGCCTCCAGTGCTGGTGTTAATGCTACGCTAACAGCCAGAGTTCATCCACCACACTTAGCATATAACACGGGACACGTGGTTGTGTATACCCTTGGTCCCCCCCCCAGTATTTGTCAGAGCTCCTTCGGCTTTGTGGCCCCTGTCGACTGCATTGCACATTCCGCAGTGTTCCCCATCTTTCATTGAGCTGTTTTCTTTTCCAAGGAGGTGAGCGTCTCCATCTGGACTCTGGAATGTTGTCTCGCTTCCCATTTGAATAGCTCAGTTCACGGACCACATTCTTCTGACCCTTAAAGAGGTGTCCTTTCCGTCACAATGAGAAAACGTGACGCGTGGACGCCGAGACGAGAGGAGAGAGAGAGAGAGGGAAACGAGCGGGGGAAGGTAGGAGGGGTGGTGTTGTGTTAAAATTAAGCCACCATGTTTCCCTTTCACATCTGGTTTCCATGAGCAGGATCAGGTCCTGGGAAATGTGCGCATCGGCACAAACTGTCTGCGCCTCTGATTGAGAATGGGAGAGTCTTTCGAGGGAATTCTGTCAACCGTAACACGCAAAAACACGAAACAAAAAAAATCCTAGTAAGCTAGCGCATAAGTGTAACCCACCAAAACTCAATCAAACCTTCGCCTCGAAACTAGAACCCTTAACCCCCAACTGATCATACACTTACCCATAATCCTAAACCCTTTGCCAACATCCCCTCTGGGTTGTGTTTTTATTTTTCTGTCACTTGGTTGTTCCTCGTGTAGTTTTTGCTGGGTTAGGATTAAGCTAGGCTAACCCTAACCGTAGCCCACCGTTACCCAAACCAGCCTAAACCATTATTGCCTAAACCTGATCTTTAACCATAACCCTAAACCCCAACCGATCATAAACCTCACCAGAAGCCTAACACACAAATCCCACCCTAACCTTAATCCAAATCACTCAGTATGGCACCCTTTCCCTCGCCCCCGAGCAAGCGTAGAACTGCTCTTTCCAGACAATGTCGACATGGGAATTTACGAGAGGGTGAGAAAAAACAGAAAAGGGGGTTGGGGTGCGAGGACAAAGAAGAGAGAAGAAAACTTGACAAGAAAGAGGTGAATGGGGGGGGGGTATTTTTAATTATTATTTTTTTTTTTTAATTTAGTTTGGTTTTCCTCTACAGGCCGTGAAAAAAGGATTGGCCCGCAAAGTCAAATTCCTCAAATTTGGCAAAGGTTATCCCATTAAAATTCTTAAGATAATCAAAAACAAAAAATAAAATTTTGTCTGTGTGATTTTATGTATTAAAGCAAAAATATATATATATAAAATACAAAAATTCACAGCTTCCTGGCCCTGTGTTTAAAAAAATAATGCCCTCCTCCATGTTAGATCCCGATATAACTGTGCCTAATCTCATCGGACAAATATCGTCATGCACTTGCAGGATATCCAATCCATGTCTATGACCAGGACCAGAACCAGGACACAGCCCCGTTCAGAGCCTCAGACAATGACAATGACGCCGGCAATCCCTCCTGTGAACTCAGCGGTGTCATGGTGGAGAGCTGCAGTGCCTGGCACAACCACACGGGGCAATGGTTCAGTACAGTGCGGCGTGAGCAACCTCAATGGCTCTCTGGGAGGCGACAGTGAGCAAGACCAGAGGCCTCGGACACGAATCCTGTGGGACACCTGGAGGCACCAGAAAGTGGCTCGCAGTATCAAGTCAGTCAGCATTAAGATTAGGAGGATGCCAATTTATAACTCATTTTGAAAAAATATATAAATTAGCATGAGCCGCCACGGTGGATCAGCTGGTAAAGCGTTGGCCTCACAGTTCTGAGGACCCAGGTTCAATCCCCGCCACGCCTCCGTGTGGTTTCCATGTTCTCCCTGTGCCGGCGTGGGTTTCCACCGGGCACTCCAGTTTCCTCCCACGTCCCAAAAACATGCAACATTAATTGGACGCTCTAAATTGCCCCTAGGTGTGATTGTTATATGCGGCCGTTTGTCTTTATGTGCCCTGCGATTGGCTGGCAACCAGTTCAGGGTGTACCCCACCTCCTGCTTGTTGACAGCTGGGATAGGCTCTGGCACTCCCTGCGACCCTCGTGAGGATAAGCAGCAAAGAAAATGGATGGATGAATAACTAGCATGATGTTAACAAAACACTTCAGATTGCTCCCAGTGCTTTTATACACACACACACACACACACACACACACACGCACACAACAAAAAACATCTTGTGCTTGTTTAGAGTAACATTTCTCCACCAGGAGGCGCTGTTTACCTTGCGGCAACCAAATGAATGGTCTTACGCTTCTATGTCTCTTTTCATTTACATACATATTTTACATTTTCCATATATATTTACATTTTTATAAATGAACCTATGATAGATGTATTTTAATTAAAAGCATCATATATTTGCAGTGTGTAAAATTCACATTGGAAATACAGGATATTGTTAAAAAAATGGCCTTTTGTGCTCTTGCAACTGGTGCAATTGGTACACTTTACCATGTTACTGTGCATTCAGCATCATTTGATTGTGAGGTGTTAGTTATGTTATTATACATAAAGCAAGGTTACGTTTGATTTAATTATGTTACATTTCTTTCAATTGGATTGTATTAGTACAATACGTGACTCCTGTTGATTGCCGGGTTTTGGAACCCTAAAGAGCTTAACCGCCATCCTACCCGACTCTCCAGGTCTTTGCCCGCTTGACTTTTACAGCGTTAACATGCACACAAGGCATACAAATGAAAACTTACATCACTGACATTTGCAACCTTTCCTTCCCTGCACACAATTCCTCAAACGTAGATTGACACCATAAAAAGTCTTAAAGCGTGCAATCTTTACCAACGAGGCCCTTAAAAGGCAACCCGGTACCGCAATCTCCACATCAGAGGCCCAGAGGCCATTAAAGATGTCCTCATGTTGATCCGATGAGGTGTCATGTCTTCAATAAGAGTTTATGTGTATAAATGTGCAGTGCAAAGTGGGAAGCCGTTTTCCCACAGTGGACGAGGATCTGTGCAGGGAGGACACAGGAAGCAAAAGTCCGCTGGGAATTTGGACCCCGAGGAATCTCATCTGCTGTTCATCAGCCATCAGTCAAGCCAGCCAGCACACGCATGTGCACACACACACACACACACACACACACACGCATGCACACGCTTGAGTGTAGTTTAAAATAGCTGCACAATGTTTGAACATAAAAAAAAGAACATTAGAGGGGGATATTTTTCAACGCATTTTCATCAATGTGACTATTGACTGAGAACGCCAGAAGAGGGGAATTGACCGCAATAGAACAGCACGGGATAAAATAAAATGGAATACAACACGCGTACGTCATATGAAATTAGGGCATCTGGCGCAAAAACCTGTGCCAAACACATCGTGCGGATGATTTCGCTGTGGCCACCTCTGACGGAAAAAGCCGGAAAACGTGACAACATTAAGTTACGGCAAGTTACGTCAGGCGGCACGGGTTCGATCCCGGCCCCGCCTGTGCGGAGTTAGCATGTCCTCCCCGTGCCCGCGTGGATTTTCTCCAGGCACTCTCCTTCCCTCCCACATCCCCAAAAACATGCAACATTCATTGGACACTCTAAATTGCCCCTAGGTGTGATCGTGAGTGCGGCCATTTGTCTCCTTGTGCCTTGCGATTGCCTGGCAACCAATTCAGGGTGTACCCCGCCTCCTCCGCTCCCCGCGACCCTTGTGAGGATAAGCGGCAAAGAAAATGGATGCCTGAAGTTACATGAGGCAGATTTAGTTTTGCTTACCTTTAGTTAAATTACAATATCTACAGTAAGGTTCAATTAGATTATTCAGTTACGATTAATTATGTCACGCTGTGTTGTGTTACGCAACGCTACATTAAAATATGTATACATTGCATTGTGTATACTGAAAGTCACAATACACTATGATAGGCTACATGACTCTATGTTATGTTGTACTATGTACTGTATACACTGCTATTGTTATATTCTGCCAGGTTATTTGAATGTATAATGTTGGTTACCGACTAGATATAGTCAGGGATTGTAACATTATTGTTACTTTTGGTTCCTGCAGCATGTTACATTTGTAAATGTTACGGTATATTTATTTCAATTCGTCACGATGAGTTACTATTGAACATGAAAAACAACTGTCCGCATAATTTAATATAGTGCTCTCGTGAACGTAAGGATCATAAGGACAATGCAACATAAGTAAAAGTATAGCAGGACCATGAAGGATGCATTCTTTCTCAAGGAATCCGACAAAGAGAAGGGAGGGAGGGATGAAGGGATGAGGAGGAGGGAGGAGGGGGGGAAAGTACTACCACGCTCTTGCTGGTGTGATGATCCGCGCAGTCCATCTGATCTCCTCCCGGGATGAACCACAGACAGGCGCCGGGGACGGCAACCGCTCTGAGCCCGGACAGCCCGCGGGCCAGAAGCCGGGACAACCTGCTGGCGTACGATGACTTCCCAGAGGATTGTAGATGGTTTGGGTGAGTTTACGCTTTCTGCACCATTTGTCGACACTACCGCGCAACCTGGATGGGTAAAATAAATGAAAAAAAAAAATCACAAAGTTGAGTTCCAATAGATATGAAGCGTTAATGACTTTCCGGCAGCCACAGCCAACTGCTGGCTCGTCTCAGCGCCGTCAAGCGCCGCCAGGCCCTGCGGGGCCCGGCACACATGTTCACGGTGCCGTCCGTGGGCCCCTCCGAGGTGGAGCAGCGCTTCCTGGAGGCGGCCGAGTACGGCAACATCCCCGAGGTGCGCCGCATGCTGCTGCACGTGCCCCACCTGAACGTCAACACCGTCAACTACATGGGCCAGAACGCCCTGCAGCTGGCTGTGGCCAACGAGCACCTGGAGGTGACCGAGCTGCTCCTGGGGAGGCAAGACCTGGCTCGTGTGGGAGACGCCCTCCTGTTGGCCATCAGTAAGATAAAAATCTTCTTTCTTGCTACTCCCTAACCTGACTCCAAAACCCTTAACACGTGAATCCTAAACTCTATCATTTATCTCTCAATCTTACCCCTATCCTGAATTTTGACTCCCTATCCCTAAACCCAAACCCCTAAACTCAAACCTTAACACACTTCCTCAACCCAAATCTAACATCAATCTCCAACTCTGGCATCCCGTTTTTCAACAAAAGGGAAGTACTTAGAGAATCAGTTCTTTTTGTTTGCTCGTTTTTTCCCCCAGTCGACTTCCTGGGATAGGATTAGGACAATATGATACTCTGCAATATAACGAGTGTGACTTTTCCCAAAGCGCCTTATCCTAACCCTGACACTCAAACCGCTAATCAGAAGGGAAACTTCTATCCCGAACTGAAAAGATGACTCAATAGCACAAACGTAAACAACTCGCTATAACGCTAACCCCTGAAAAAGAGAAAGCCGAAGCCGCCTACAAAAGTGGAAAAAATGTGCAATGCTGTCGGATTATGCACTATGATTACTGATAGAACAATATTGGGATTGTACAGTTGGGACGCTACGATTTTCAAGAGTCAAGTTTGCTGATATCTTATTTTTAGGCGCCCCAACTTCAGTAAGTCTTTGTTACGTTTCCAGCCACATGAAGAATCCAACCAGACCAAAATAACATTTTGGACATTGCAGGTAAGGGTTACATCCGCATCACTGAAGCCTTGCTAGCACACCCTTCGTTCCGAGACGCCCATCGTCTGACGGCCAGCCCTGCTCAAGTGGACTTGCTCGATGACTTTTACGCCTACGACGAAGATGGGACAAGGTAAACCGCGTAGTAGGGAAAAGAAATCTCGGATTGGACCAGAGTTTCCAATCCTGCTCAGGTCTATTGTTGTCAGTCAGTAAAACTTCGTCCATTTCCCAAGATGTAAATCTTGACATTTGAGTCTTGAGTTAGGATTAGGTAGTTGTCGGCTGTCAGGCAATGACTACTTTGGTGGCCTAAACGCCAGAACAGGAAAATCAGGGTTATCTTATCTGCCTTGGACATATCAATCATGCTGAAAGATTATGTATGTGCCACAAATGTATGTTTTTATTTGGGTTTTGCTATAGTATTGATGGTTTCTGTAACTGTGTTGTGATAGTCATGGTATTAAGAGGTGGATTAAGTCGTGAGAAGTATCACTGAAGGCCAAGATACCAAATAGACAACTGAGATTAGAGTTGGTTCCAGGTCCAAGCAATTGATTTGTCGCCTCCATCTATGAAGAAAGAAGTCCAAACTGGCTACGCATGCCTTTGGCCTCACCTCAGGTTCTCCCACGACGTGACTCCCGTGATCCTGGCGGCGCACTGTCAGGAATACGAGATCGTCCACACCCTGCTGAATAAGGGGGCTCGCATTGACCCGCCCCATGACTACTTCTGCTGCTGCAACTCGTGCAACTACCAGCAGCAGTTTGATTCCTTCAGCCACTCGCGCTCTCGCATCAATGCCTACCGCGGACTGGCGAGTCCAGCCTACCTCTCCCTGTCCAGCGAGGATCCGGTGCTGGCTGCCCTGGAGCTCAGCAATGAGTTGGCCATGCTGGCGAATATTGAGAAGGAGTTTAAGGTACCAATAAAGAATAATGCAGTGAACCCCCACTAAATCACAACAAAACGTTTTATGAGGCCGACGGGGGACGTAAACAAAGCTTCGATCTTATCTCAAGAGTGACATTGGGCTGACGTGTGTGTGTGTGTGTGTGTGTGTGTGTAAGGAATGTCTCCGTTTCGGTCTTGGTCATCTACTGATGCAACCACATGTTGTCTTGTATAGAACGACTATTGTCGCTTGTCCAGTCAGTGTAAGGACTTTGTGGTGGGCCTCCTGGACCTGTGTCGCAGTACTGAGGAGGTGGAGGCCATACTGAACGGGGAAACAAATTGCGAAGATAGCTACGACCCGCCCGGTCGCCCTTCTCTCACCCGCCTCAAGTTAGCCATCAAATATGAACTGAAAAAGGTCTGACTGGAAGGGATTGAGCAGGATTTTCTGCCGCTATGCTAACGATACTCACAATCATCTTTCTTTTTCAGTTTGTGGCCCATCCCAACTGCCAGCAGCAGCTGCTGAGTATTTGGTACGAGAATCTACCTGGCCTCCGGCAACAGACGACCGCTATCAAACTCCTGGTGGTCCTGGCGGTGGCTATGGGGCTACCAGGGTTAGCTTTGGCTTACTGGATTGCACCGTGCAGTAGAGTAGGTTCCACCAATCATCTCAAAGGTCCATCTGTCCATATTTCTTCCCAACGTGTCTTTGCCCACCAGGTGGGGCAGGTGATGCGCAGCCCCTTCATGAAATTTGTGGCCCACGCGTCGTCTTTCACAATCTTCCTGGGCCTGCTGATACTGAACGCTGCGGACCGATTTGCAGGGACCACGTTGTTGCCCAACATGACGCACTACCATGTGCCAGAAACATCCAGGCTGAGCACGGACCCAATGCTGCTCTACCGCATGACCACAACGCCATTCACCTGGATGGAGATTCTCATCATCTCGTGGGTTATGGGTACGAATAAGACAATGCAGAACGAGAAGACAAGTGACAGACTGGGGGTTCGAATACCTGCGATGGCTTTTCTGTGTGGAATTTGCATGTTCTGCCTGTGCCTTTCCTAAAATCTGTGTTAGTTTCATTGAACATTTGTCTAACTGTTCTGCGATTGGTTGGGACCTAATCCAAGACGTACCACTCAAAATCAGATGGAATAGGCTCCAGCTCTTTCATGACCCTATTGAGCATACTCTAAGTGCTTAAGAAAACTGACGGATGGAGCTAGACCATCACCTTTTGTCCTCCTACTGCAGGTATGATCTGGGCCGAGGTGAAGGAGATTTGGAGTCTCGGACCTGGCGAATACCTGGTGGAACCGTGGAACTTCCTGGACTTTGGGATGCTGGCGATTTTTCTGGCGTCTTTCAGTTGCCGCTTCTCTGCCTCGAGACACGCCAGCTACGCGCAGACTTTCGTTAATGCGCATTACACCAACCTGACCAACATCACATTGCCTCCAGAGATTCTCTATTTTACACTGGGTAGGGAAAATAAAATCCAACGGCCGGTCAGGTGCGCAGATTTTCAATATTCCAAGCAAATATCCTACCCCTTTTTTTTTTTTTTTTTTTTTTTTGCAGCGAGAATCCACTGGTTACCATCAGACCCCCAACTGGTCTCCGAGGGACTTTACGCAGTGGCTGTGGTGCTGAGCTTTTCCCGAATTGCGTACATCCTCCCAGCCAATGAGAGCTTCGGGCCTCTGCAGATCTCCCTGGGCAGGACGGTGAAGGATATTTTCAAATTCATGGTCATCTTCCTTCTGGTATTTCTGGCCTTCATGATCGGCATGTTCAACCTGTACTCCTACTACCTGGGTGTCAAGCAGAACGACGCCTTCACCACGTGAGACTTCTGCGTTATCCGTACAGGAAAATGGGTAACAATCGTGATTGTGGTAGTTTGTCTTCACAACAGCCTGGAGGAGAGCTTCAAGACTCTGTTCTGGGCCATATTCGGACTGTCCGAAGTTCGATCGGTGGTTATCAACAACGGGCACAAATTCATCGAGAACATCGGCTACGTTCTTTATGGCGTTTACAACGTCACCATGGTCATCGTGCTGCTAAACATGCTCATCGCCATGATCAACAGCTCCTTTCAGGAGATCGAGGTTTGATGGGTCGGACGCCGAATCGCATCACATTTTACTAATATTTATGCTCCGGAGAAGAAGTACAATTTATAAAGGAGGAAAAACAAGGACAAAACACATGATAGTGTCATTTGTCAAAGTTGTTATGGCATCTACGATAAAACATTCCCAATAAAGTCATATCAGTGTTATTTTAAGGTGAGCGGGTTGAGGGGTATTGTTTGGGTTATGGATTTGTGTAAGAGTTTAGGAGTTAGGCAATTTTAAGAATGTTTTACGGGAAAGAGGACATACAGTCATCGGCGTACAGGCCAACTGGAGGCTGGTTAATTTATAAACTAAGTGAGGTTTATCCCTGACTTGCAGTCTGTAGGGGTAAAATCATAAAGGAGGTTTGGAGGTCCGGATCGAAACAGTATTTGCGTACACGGGGTTAGCAATACAGTTCTAAATGTGCAGCCACCAACCCGTCATTTTTCCTCTCTCTTCACAAGGACGATGCCGATGTAGAGTGGAAGTTCGCTCGGGCCAAACTCTGGTTCTCCTACTTTGAGGAGGGACGAACCTTACCGGTGCCTTTTAATCTGGTTCCCAGTCCCAAATCCATGCTGTGCCTGTCCAAAAGCATCAACTCTCTGGTGCAGAAGTATGTGAGAGGACAAAACGATGGCAAACACGAGACACAACTGGACAAGGTCACTTCTCGTTTTTCAAGAATCCCGACATCCAGTATCTGTACTGCATATGCATTTTTGCACATTTTTAGATGGGAGAAGGGAAAAATTCAACCTTCAGTGGTTCCACCCGTCCCTCTAGATACCAGGTATCATCCCTAGAACTCTATTACTGGGAAGAATTTTACAAGGCTCATTCATTGGTAACGTTTTTGTAGAAGATCATGAAGCGCCTGATCAAACGTTACATCATCAAAGCTCGAGCTGACCGGGAAAGCGACGAGATCACAGAAGGTGAGCTCACATCGCACTGTACAGATTTTAATGGATATGTCCATAATTTAACCAAAAATGTTATCTCGCTAAGGCGAGTTGAAGGAAATCAAGCAGGACATCTCCAGTCTCCGCTACGAGCTTTTGGAGGAGAAGTCTCAGAATACAGAGACGCTGGATGAGCTGATGAGGAGACTCGGCGACATCGCCACAACATCCTGACTCTATTTTTATGATTGTTTGTTTATATCTATGCAGCTTGTAAAGATTTGTATAAACAACTGTGCAAGCGAGCTGGTGTATTTGCAACATTTTTGTTTCTGCTTCTGGACCAGCACCCGCTGGGTGCAGCACGTCCTGTTGAGTCTTAATTAGCGACACAATCTCTTCGACTGCTCTTGATAAAACTCAGTCCACCTTTTCTTCATCTATATATTTGTTTCTGAACCGCGGATCGAGAAGAGACACAATGTCAAGGTGGTCATATGTGACCAGATCGGAATAGTGGTCGATCAGGTCTGCAAGGATGTTTCTCTTCAAGTCCTTCATCAGTAGAGTGTCGCTCTCATCCTTTGCAAAAATGGACGTGTTGAAGAGACTTGAGTACCGGCTTGAGGTAGGAAACGCTGATTTAGATTGTCCAATCAGTTGCATATTTTTGGGATCTGGGAGAAAACCGGAGTGCCCGGAGGAAACCCACGCAGGCACGGCTGTGAGGTCAAAGCTTTCCAGCTGATCCATCGTGCAGCCCCCATCAGTTATACTTTTCCATAATTATACCAACTATACTTCAGGTTTATTTCCTTTGTAGATGCCTGAATCTTTTTTTTTTTTTTGGTATAAATTCACACTTTAGTCATGTCCCTTACACTCTAAAAATTGTGGAATATTACAGAATGCACAGGAAGTTGCATCATTTAGATGCCAGCTCAGTTTTTTTTATCAGAGTAAATTTTCGAGTGGTTTATTTAGATTATTTTTATTTTTGATGGGAGGTAAGGGTCATTGTAATGTCCTTTGTGCTAATTCTACACTAAAAAGTCACTTGTTACTCAAACAGGAGTTTCAGCTCAATAAAGCAACTGTGGGCCGGGTTGTCCATCACAGGAGACGTAGAAATAGTCAACTAAGTAAAAAAGACAAAGGCAAGCTTGATCAGTGTCACCATGCGCAAGTGAAATAAAGACAAAAAAACCCCCCACAGTCTTCGTAAAGAACATCCAAGTCCTTTATTAGGACTTGAAGAAATGTCTGGCAGCAGTAGGAAGACAACACAACAGTTCACTTCCACATATCCCACATGTGTGAATACTGACAGTGTTGCAGACCAATAGAAACACATAAATTATTACAATTAATTGTAAAAAAAAAAATCAGTAAATTGATAAGAATCAGTCGAGACGCACTGTTCAGTGATTTCAGCTACGTGTTTAAAAATAAAACCAAATATGTATCATGGATGTCTTCAAGTCAGGCAGCGGAGTGATGACATCACAGACGTTCAGGAGTACGGGAAAGAATAATCACAGTCGGTCAGGTGTATGCAATGTAGTTCTCGGGTATGAGGCCCGTCCTCCCCTGGTAGGTCGCCTGGAGCCAGCCCGGTTCCACTGACGGATGAACTGCCAAGACCCCCACCCACCCCCCAAAAAAATTAAACAGCAGCAAATAAAATACGGTACCATATCAACAAATGTGATTAAGATCCATATACCTGTTTCATACAAATAAGACGAAAGGTTAGTGAATAATACTTATAAATAATAAAGAAAGCGGTATGGGATTCACTACAGTAAACAACCAAAACAGTCTGTCGTTTTCCTTACCATTTGAAAAGAGCGCCCCCTGTGGAAAGCTTAGCTCGTGGCTGTGCTCGGCCTCGCAGGAGTACAGAGCTTTCGCGTCCCTGTGAAACCAGTAAAAAAGTTATAAGCAGATCGGGTTTTTTTTTTTGCCATCTTAAAAAGCGATAACTTGAATTCAAGAATCCACAAACCTTCCAGAAGCACAAATGTCCAAAGCCGAGGAGAACACGGAGCTTTCACGTTGCTGTTTTTGTGCTCGGGTGGACAACCTGGAAGAAACGCAAATATTTTAAACGGTGAGCCGACTTGCCATAGTCACACCGATTTGGGCGGATCCACTTCTCCCGACCACTATTACACCACCTTTCCGAGCGTGAGTCCACCCGTATGATACCTACACTGATCCAGGCCTTTGGTAGCCGTTAGAGGACGGGGAATGTGCGGTCAGGACATCGGTGGCTCGCCGTAGGTGTGAGTTCTTCCTTGTTCGCTTGGCCTCTCGCGGATCCAACGACGCTAAACTCTGCACGGAGCCGTGGCAGCTTCTGTATTCTGGAACGGCACGCAATCCAAGACATATGAATTAACGACATCTTATCAACCAACTTGCATAGCTAACTATGTTTGCCATGCACTTACTTACCTCAATGCCTCCCTTCCCAACTACCTACCAAAGTCTCAATTTAACCATCCACCTACCAAACCAATTGCCATCTACCCAACTTGTCTACCAATCTTTCAATTTTACCTCCCTGTCTATCTTTTCCCACCCATTTCCAGAGTAAGCTTGTGATGTTTTTATACCTTCTGAAATATGCAGGGATGTGAGTGAGGACGAGGTGGACAGCGGGTACGGGAACAAGGACGAGGAAGAGGATGAGGACGAGGAGGCCGTCCTGTACGCCGCTGTCCGGTGCTGCTGAGGAGGGGACGGCGGAGACTCCTTAGTTTTGTCTTGGGCGCTTCTCAGCGACGAGACGGACGACGCTCTGGGAACCGATCGGGCCTCCCCGGCCGGGGATCCCGAGGAGGAGAGCTGCACGGTGGATGAGGAGGAAAGGGATCTGGACCCTTTGACGGAGGACAGGGAAACCGTGGAATCCGTTCGCTCGGCCGTGGAGTGAAGAGACGGCACCGATGACGACACGGACAATGCCACGGACGACGTCTCCTTGTCCGTCGCCCATTTTCTATCGTCTCCGTTGGAGGGACAGGAAAGAGGCGGTTGGACTTCAGCTGAGGAGCTGAGCTGGGCGGGAGGCGAGGACGCAGGAGACGTCTGAGACGCGCCGTTTTTGTCCGAGGAGTGTGAGGACAGTGACTCCTGGCTGCCCATTGGGGTAGTGCCCGGACTGCTGCTGCTGAAGGAGTCGCCTAAGGCATGAAAACAAATATTTACACCAACATCCTATTTTCTTAAATCATAATCATCCACTTAGGACAAATAAATGCCTCCTTCAAATAGACACAAAGTTAAAAAAAAACATCGTAGTATCTCTCTGTAACCTCAGCTGAGCACTCACTGTCGTTGTCCGCCAGGCAGAGAGTGGGTGGGTAGAGGCGGGCCTTTCTCTTCCCCGACGACAGACAGATGGCCTTGTTGCGCCGAGGGGTCGCCCGAGAGGATGGCGCCGGAGGTAACGGCAGGGAAAGGTCGGGAGCCTCTCCGAATATCTGACAGCCAAACAATAAAAAAAAAAATATATATATAAATAAATATATATATATATATATATATATATATATGATCGATCGTGTGTGTTTTTGTGTTCACGGAACTGTGCTCGCGTACTTTGTCGTGGTTCTCAATGATGATCTCCACGACGATATTCTGGAACTTGATGTTCATCATGGCGGCCACTGTCTCCTCCTGCGACCTCATCAGTGTAGGACCGAAGATCATTCCCAGGTTAGACACCGTCATCAGGTTCTGCGTGCAGTGGGATGACACCCTGCATACAAAAAAAAAAATGCTAATGACTTCCAACAAGCACTTTGATAAACCACTCATTCATGAACAAAAATTCTTAAAATGATTCTAAACATTGACGCTGTGCTTCTTAAAGGTTAAGTGTCAGGAAATGGATTATTTTTAGTATGTTATTAATGAAAAAACGGCAGCTGGTATGGACCCATCTGTTTTTTTTCACCACAAAAATATGATTTTGACGTATAATGATTTTTGTAACTCCCGTCATGAAAATCCTCTCGAGGGATTTGTTTTCGACAAGAAGCAGGAAGTGACATTGGAAGCAGTAGCGCGCTCAAACGGACTCATTTGTTTCTATTAGTTTTACCTGCGAGGAAGATAGCTCATTGTTCCTTCATGTTAGCCAAAATCCCGGAGCGTTGCATTGCTGGATATTGCTCGAACAATCGGGAGGATGGATTCACCTGGTTCGTCGTGAAAAATGGATTTTTCATTTCAATATCTATCTTACATTGTTGATAGGGATGACACTTGACCTTTAAATTAAGGATCTAGTAGGAGCTGAATCAACGAGTGAACTAATCATGTCAACTTTGCCACCGTGCAAGTATGCTTACAGTCTGTAGTCGAATAATTGCCAGTGATGTGTTTTCAAAACCAACGGCTCACTGACTAGGCTTAATGAACGCTCTTTGACGAGGTATAAATTCTCACCACCAGAGGCTCTCGCAATACAGTGTGGCATTTGCTTTCTCAAAGACATGGTGGCAAGCTACAGTCGATTAATAACCTTGCGTCTTAACCCACTTGCAGGATCTATTTGTGTCTGCTTACTTTTTACAGCTAGGACCATCCCCCCGATACATTCCAGGACGGTATAAGAAAGTCAGATTTTACAAAAGATACAATAATGTCTGTAACAAAATACTAAAATACATTATCAAAAACCGCTGACCCCTATTTTATTTTTGTTTTACACTTCACATTATTCTTATAGACTGTAGCAAGTTGTGATCCTGCTGTGTTAATCCTGCTGTGGTGCATGAATTATTACATGTGCATCAATTCCAATGGAAGTTGTACTGTATCTTTGTCGAGTATTGGTGGACGCTTGTGTGTATGCTGCTGTGTGCAGTACAAACTCGAGGAGGTGATTTGTCAGGAGGTCCAGCATGGTTCGGTTTTTCTCTGGTAGCTTGTGGACCAGCGCGTGGATCGCCCTCACACGATGCTTCTGGTCATCGTACTCTGTGAAAAGCAGAGTGTGTATGCGCATGCATGCGTCTCTCTCTCTCTCTCTCTCTGTCTCTCTCTCTCTCTCTCTCTCTCTCTCTCTCTCTCTCTCTCTCTCTCTCTCTCTCTCTCTCTCTCTCTCTCTCTCTCTCTATATATATATATATATATATATATATGTGTTTCAAGGCCATCTTACTCGCAGCTTTGATGAATTCCTTGTGCAGTCTGTAGGTCAGTACAGGTTCTGCCAAACACCTGTGTGTACACGTCATAATCCATTATTCACAGGACTGGTGTATAAACATTTCATATACTGTAAATATGGTGCAGAGAAAATGATCCATCCTTCCATTTTCTTAGCCGCTTATCGTCACAATGGTCGCAGGGAGTGCTGGAGCCTATCCCAGCTGTCAAGGCGCAGGATGTGACCCTGAACTGGTTGTCAGCAAATTGCAAGGCACATCGAGACAAACAGCCGCACTCACAATCACACCTAGGGGCAATTTAGAATCCCCAATTAATGTTGCATGTTTTCGGGATGTGGGATGAAAGCGGAGTGCCCGGAGAAAAGCCACGCAGGCACGGGGAGAACATCCAAACTCCACACAGGCGGGGCTGGGATCGAACACGGGTCCTCAGAACTGTGAGGCCAACGCTTTCCAGCTGAGAAACCGTTCCGCCACAGAAAATTAGATATATAAATGTGGTATAGTAGGACTGTATAGATATTAAACATGACGTAAATACAAAGAACATTAAATATTATGTTAATATAGTTGTACATTAGAAGCGCATAAGACTTTTATTTAATTGTGCTACGCAAACAGCCACTGCAAGTGGCATGTTACCTAAAATAATTCTTCAGTCCACTGGTGATGGTCTTGTTGTCCCAAGCGTCTGCGTCAAGCCGCACGTCTGAAGCGGAAGTGGAAGCTGCAGGAGAAACATTTCATGATGATACATAATGCATCATCATCATCATCATGAGAGTGGGAAATTATGTTCGACTGTTCCCCTTTCTTACCAAACACGCTCGTCATCAGCCGCTGAACCTTCGAGTTAACTCCCCCAGTCCGGTAAAGGCCCAAAGTGTTAAGTCCTGTGCAGACATTTAAATAGGATTTAGCACTTTCTAATTTAATGTGTAATGTACGTCTGTTTTATTTCCAGTCATCCTGTTGATTTCTATTGTGCACAGTGTTGGTTGTGAATAGCCGAGTGTGACTGTGCATGTTAGGCATATCTTTTTTCTTTTTAAATCTGTGAAATCTTTCTCGGCATTCGATACCTCTCGTTTCCACCAGGTCAATGCAGTTCCTCACAAAGCTGAACCCTGTCTCGTTGAGGAACGCTGTAATAAAATCACGCACATTTAAAAAAAGCGCTTTCGATTTGATAAAAAAAAGATGTGCGCCTTTGAATTGAGAATTTTGGATTCTTACTCTCTTCCTTCTTGCTGAGAAGCGATGGCAAAGTGTAGATCTGAGGAGCCACAAACATGTCAAGACAAAATCAAAGTCAGATCAAAGAAAAACTACGATTCGTACAGGTTCTTTCCCATCCATGGCCTCCATCCACAATCGCCTGTTGGCCTCTGAGAGCGCTTGCAAGGTGATGACGCCGTGTCTGCAAAAAGGGAAATGGAGAGTTGGCAATACACCGCCGCAATACACAGTCGACTAGCACGGTTCTGTTACCTCTCCGCCACTTCAATGTCAAAGCAGAAGCGCTTGTCTATGGAGTCAGTCTTTCTCCGCACACAGGAACGAAGTCTGAACATGTCCGGCGTCCCGTTCAGCACGCCGTTCTACAAATGTAAATGTGTCGCCCAGTTAGCGTCATCCGATCGTTGCTTGTCAGTCATTCGTAAGCAACTTGCACCATGCAGATGCATTGGTATGAATGGAAATACCATTAATCGGTTACAGTCCCCGCCACAGACCACGGAAAACACCAAAAAATATGCAACTTGGAAAAGAAAAATACAACTCTATAATATTCTACAGTAATGACATTCCTTTACAAGGATCAAAGAGATTTTGCCCAATTTTTTTGGCTTCAATTCAATGAACATTCTTCTGCTCCTTCTGGTGGTTGCCCCTTGGCCACCTGGGCGTAGCACAAAACGGACAATTTGAATATACATGAACGAGACGGTCATAATTGCTCAGTAGGCTGCTATGATAGTAGTGTTTTTCGCAAAGGATAAAGAGTATACACGTTTGAGCATTGTTATATCATCTTATAATTGGTATTTTTGGGGTTAGAGAGGTCACCAGTCAAAGCATAAAAAATGCCCGAAACGACAGCTCGCATTTCGAAAAACTCGGAAGTTTGGTCACACTTCTCAAGGTATTACTGTATAATGATGTATTTAATACAATTACCCTTTTCCCAGTTGTTTATGATCAAGTACCAGGTTGCAAATCAGAAATAAACTCATATCATACTCATATGAGTACACCCTAAAAGCTAACAAATCCCGTCATAAAAATGGACGGCAGTCCACCTGTCTGCTAGCCGGTCGGGCTTCGGTGTTGCTCATGGTGAACATCTTGGAGCTCTTCTCGTACGTACAGTAGTATCTAGTCCACACGCTGCCCAGCGGACCTGAAAGGACACACCACATCCAGAACGCCATTTTGCCTGCAAGGAGGTGCTCACTGTCTGGTTTGGCTCACGTTTCTCCTGAATGTAAAGGTAGCCCTCCATGGTGAAGCAGCCAGGGGCTTTGAAGTCCTCCTCGGCCGAGCGAATCCTCTTCATCAGCCGCTCTACTTCAGCTCGCGTGCTTTCAAAGTTATTCCTGGCCTAAAAAGCCACAAAAACAACGACTGAAGCGCCTTAAGGAACTTTTGAACACATACGCACTCTTCAATGTTTCAGTAGTTTTTTTCTATGACTTTTCGGGTCTCTAACGAAGTCATGAAGGGTGAAATTTACAAGTGTTGAATCCATGAATTGACCAATACATTTCCAAGGAAGTTCACTTCTATGGGTCTCTGTGATTCTTCCAGTCTCTCGATATCTGATTTCCAAAATGCTGATGACAGTGGCCACATCCTGTTTAAACCCTTGCAGTGGCGACATTCTGTTGATTTTTTTTTTCAACATTTTTCATCAAGACAAAAATATACAAGATCATATTTTAAGAATCTTATCAACATTTTTGGGGGCAGGGGCTCCATTATTCATGCATTTCTGCAATTTGCAACAGAGCTTGGTAAATTGAGGGTACACTGTTATATTTTCTGATGAAGAGACGTGTGTTTAAACTTACATTCTGCAGATTGAACTGCAGCTGCTGTTTGTAGGGTTCAAACTCACTCGCCAGCTCGTAGCCTTCGTGGTAGAATGTCAGCAAGCCTTGCAGGAAGGCCAGCAGCTGAAGAGCACAACAACAAACACAGATTTGTCGTCACAATAGTATGAAAAAAAAAAAGCCCCGTAGGCTGCTTGTTTGGGTCACTGTTCATGTTTAGGTTCACAACGACTTTCGCTCCCTTGCAAACTGAAGAAACCTCCACAGGAAGCGGACAGCCGAAACAGGAATTGGCCTTCACTGATATGGATCATCCAAAACATGTTTATCGCCAGCCAAAACAGAGTGTTTGGCGGGTGTTTTTTTTTTTTTTGGGAGATCCTCCTCTTGTGATCATAATGATACTCATGTTCACAAGCAATGAGATGTAATGACAGAGAAGACCCTTTAAAAGTCATTTCACGAGAAAAAGATTAAGAGAATTTATAATTGTCCCCCAGGGGACATTGAGTTTACAATCTTTTCATGCTACATTCACACAGTCATCTTAAACAAACAACAGATCCTTTGGAGAGGAGTTGGCGTTTCTGCCATTGGTAGTTGGCGTGTCGCTCGGAATTGTCCCAAAAGGCTTTCCTCAACATCGTCTTTGATCTTCAATGGGTTCCTTGGAAATGTCTTCCCTTCCTTCGGAGTATTGGTTGACCCATGCCTATGATTAATGCAACATTCACATGATGTATGATCCTGTGGATAAGGGTTGGTGCTCGTGCTAGAAAAGGCTCCAAAAACCTTTCCCCGACTTCTCCTCATTTCCTCACGAGTTCCGCGGAGCACATCATTCTCGTCTCCTTTTTTTATCCATCAGGCCAGATTGTCAACATTTCGCCGTACGGCACCAAAAATAACCGCATTTCAAATCGACCCAAAAGCCGAAGTATGGAATTGATTCACAAAGATGAAAACGTAGGACATTTCTGCCATAATGAAAAGTTTGTTGTATTTGCATGTCCTCACCGGCTCCACAAACTCAAACTTCTTCCTCTCCTGCACCTCCTGGATCTTGAAGACATACTGTAGCGACGCGTCATTAAACACCTGCCGATCTTTGCTCATTTGCGAGTCAGCCTGTGACGGAAAAGATGCAATCAGAGATTTGTGTGTATCTGTTGGGAATTGTGTTTGTGTGTTTTACCTCATGGAGCTGCGATTCTTTCTTCTTGGAGGACAGGCTAAGGTGTTTTTCCAACACAGAGTAGTACCGTTCCGTCTCCTTGTCAAACTGCTTCTTGCCCTCCTAAGTGAGACAAACGGACGATAAGATTTAAAAAAAAAAAATGCAAGCAAAATATGAAATGGTCCATTCTACATTCCTGTTCCCGACAAGCGTTGATATTTAGCCACGCTTCTTAAACAGAATTAATCAAAAATGACGAGGCTGAGAAGGTTGAGTGCAGCTGCGACTTGCATGGTGGTGCGACATTCTACAAGCAGCACGCAAGACTGGATTTTTTTTCCCAGGCCCTAGCCACCCGTCTTCAGAGCACACCATTTACAGTATTGTTGTTCTAGATCTTAGAAAGAACCATACTATTTTTAAATGGAACCTAATGTGAGATGGCTGAAGTACTGTAATTATGGGTAAAAAGCTACGATTGCTACAATTCATGGTCACCTCTTTTTTACTTCCAGAAAGGGAAATGTTGAATGACTATTTCAATTCACCCTGGCAAGCAAACTAGTGATTTCAAATGACATCTGAGGAAGAGGCTTATTTATATTTGATATGGCACTTCCTAAACACGAGATGGCTGAGGTAATTGTGGGAGGAAAGCTAAACTCAGCATATAGTTCATTCTCTTTTACCTTCCAGATTTCTATCAATCCTGACAATAAATAACGTCCAAGCAAGAACCCCGATCATTTTATGATCAAATGGCACCGAACACCAGGTGGCCAACGTAACTGAAGAGGAACGGCCTGAACGTTGCAGCTTTACCAGTCACAAATCCAAATGATTTTCAAATGTTCAGTGGCTGTTTCTATTCATCTTGGCAAAAAAAAGTGATTTGGAATGATTGGCAAAAAGTTGTTTAACAGTCAGACAGGTAATTACACGTTTCGTTTTGGTTGATTCATCAGTCGCACTCTCTTCAAACTCCCACTACAAGTTGTTCTTTGTTGAGCTGCAGGTATCAAATATTTTTAGAACCTTCAAAAAGTGAAGCAAAAAATGTATTTTGCATCACTAAATAGCAAGTATTTCACATTCCACAGTATAATATCTTTGAGTTTGAGTAAAAAAAAAATAAAAAAAGGCGGGGGCCTAGCCATGTGAGTGACAGATGCCAGCAAATGAAAGTGTAGAGTTGCATGTTGTGAGAGCCAGTTAGCACCTAGCTGTTACCTGGCTAACCATTCGCCAATTTGCGTGTTGAATGAGTGACTGGGGGTCAACTGTGCCTGTAGCAGATAATGTATGAATGTATGCGTTTATTTTGTTACTATTTGGTCAACAAAAACAACAACAAAAATAATTGAAAGTGCGGTGGCTGTGTCTATCCTTGACTACTCGTGGAGGTGCTACAATACATTCTAATTAGCAGTGATCGTCCAATTTTGTGGTTTTTGGCCACAGGTTATTTAAACTCATAGATTGTTGTTCTATATTATGAGCAAGGCCCCTAAGGGATGTCACGTACGGTGGCTGCTAGTCATCTACTTCTATGAAGACTGCAAAGATAAAGTGAATTAGAGGACACCCGCGAAACCAGACACCGGCCATGTTTATGCCGCCTCGCTTCAAGTCTGTGACGCGCCTCCCAACTTCCGTTCTCATGACCTCCGTCCTGATATATTTGTGGTTTATCTGAAAAAGCCATACGCTCAAGACTGGGACTGAGACTCATCAGATTTGAATTTTGATTAAAGACCTAGTAAAGGAATTTTTGTGTTTTATTTTTAGTATAGTAAATCAGTTTGAATGTAAGTGCTGAAAACGTACAAAAAACTGAATTCAGAACTGAATTGTTGAGATACAGCATTCAACCCTGAATGGGTTGGACTAAAACTGGTTCGCTCTGACGTAACCAGGGAAAAGTATGAGTCGCCTCTCCCCCACTATACATTTACCAAGCGCTATTCCACGCAGTGGCCATTCAGCACATCTGTCACTTCCTTATTCGTAATACCTTGGCCTCGTTCTACCATTACACTGGATAGTCAGAAATGAGAGTATGACTACAACTTGGTAAAAAAAAAGCTCAGAGGCTGCCTGGCTGCCACAAAGTGCCTTTCAGCAGCCTAAAAGCGTGTGTGCGATGTGCATAGCTGTGAATTCTCATCTTCCAGCTTTGGAGCCAAGATAGAAAAGCACGTAAAGCTATAAGTTCCGCGGGGCGGGCATTTAAAATCCGCAACTTTTTTGGGGTGTCTTGTTGTGATAGATATGCCCGTCTAATTTTGTGTCATTTAAGTAAATGATACTGGTGTCTGCAGTTTTTTTTTTAAATGAACAGTCCCTCATGTCCTATAATTCATGACGAATTCTCAAAAAGGTTGTCCATCATTTGACGCCATGATCTGCGCCCGATGGACAATGTAGCCCAAAAACCTTGGCAGATATGCGTCGCTAATCTGTCTAGACTACTGTTTCTGTTCGGGGCTCTTTTAGGTGAATTAAGCATTAGGAGTTGGTTAAAATATGTGGCCTGGGATTAATTGCCCAAAGCCAGCAAAAAAATTATTGCTTCATATGAAAATGGCAGACTTCCTGTGTGTTTATGACCCCTAAAATGACCCTGAAATGGCTGCTTCAAACAAAGTGACTGTTTTACTATTGAATTTCCAGCACACGTTCTTGAGATTTTTTATGCGTCAAATTTCATGCATGTATGAGAAACTGGCTTCAGGGATAGCCATTCTTTCCCCTTTTTCAAAAATTTTCAGGGGGTGACGTGTGAGTGAGTTTTTAAAGTTAAAAAAAAAAGGACCTTCACTGCGCCAATCTGCTCCTTGCGAAACCTCTCCAGCGGCGAGATTAGCACGTCGTCAGCATTTTGGATCTATGGGAGGAATAAAAAAACAGCAGTTAGACGAGCGTGTTGTAACGCCAATGAAGTCACATGTCATGGTCATCGCCGACACGCCTCATTCCCGCTAACAGGCCGGGTATCTGGCGGCTCGCAGGCTAAAGAAAAAAAAATCTAACAGAAGACTTGCCACAGTCAGAATTAGACAGAAGTTTCTTTGTTATCATGGAAGTGTCATAGTATCCCCATTGATTGTAGCAAAATTTGCATTTCATAGACACGACCAAAATTAGCCCCATTAAACTCAATCACCAAAATGCAACAAATACACTCATTGGGGTTAATTGGCAGAGAGAACTAATGGAAACATGTCAAAAGTCCTTTCAGCATTTTTTCAGCATCCTTCACATCCATCTTAAATTAAAGGTCAACATTCATCGTTATCTAGAAAAAAAATTATTTACATATTCTTTGATGATGACGATCAGGTTTACAATGTAATCTGGGTTGAAAAACCCCAAAATGTCCTTTTTCAAGCTATTCTATTCGGTCTTTTCTGCCCGGCATTTGAGAACACCGAGATGGCAGCCACTTATTAAGGTGCTAATAAGAGACTATTAATGAGTCTTACTAATATAGCACATTATTTTACTGGTAAGGTTTATTGCTCCATCTTAACAGATGAGAATACCATAGGAGAAGGTAACTTCCATCATATTTCGGCATTGCAATTCCTAAAGTGAAATATTTAAATTATACAGACTCATTCAACACACACCAAAAAAAAAAAAACATTCACTGATGTAGCACATATTTGTTTGAGATGGTATAAAATGTGGGTTTTCGTTAGCTGTTAAGAACATATATGACTATAAATTACTTTACACACAGGGCAGCTTGTTGACTGGTGGACAGAATACGGTCACTCTCAGAATGCAACACAAAGACCGAATATTATCTACTGAGTCAAATTCCTGTCACAACCGCACCATCCCCAATGGTGTCACGCTATTTACGTAGCTGACGTAGCTAATCGGTTCAGTAGACATGCCTGTTGATTGGTTGACATGGAATTGTGTGTTTACAACTAAAAATAATTGGTTTTGTCTTAAGCTTTCTGATCCATGCATGACACTTTGCACTTAACTGACCCAAAAATGGGTAATGATGCCATAAAAGCCATAAAAAGAGAGTCTGCATCATGCCCGAGGAGCATTCGCTTTGTACTAAGACGGCTGTTGTCCACACTCGACTTTGGGTTTATGACCGCACGACTCCCCGGTCACAAGTCGCTATTTCACGTTCACATCATGAGATCATCTGCGTCAAAGCAAGACTTTGTTTCTCTTTCACTGCTATGCTACAACACCATGAAACAAGATGCCATGAGACTATGATTACCGTCCTGCTTTAAGGCCAGCTCCGACACAGTGCTGGTGTAAAGAATGCAATCTTCAAATTCAAATTTCAAGTTAAGGTTTCAAGAATGGGTCGGATGTCAAAATTAGGGTTTGAAGAGGTCTTTGGGATTTCAAAGTAGGATTAGGGTCTAACAACCTGTTAAAAGTTGAGATACGGCTTCAAATTGGGGTTTTAAGAAAAGGTTTTGCTTTCTTAGTGGTGTTCAAGTTAAGGTTAAGGTTAAGGTTTACAAATCTGGGTTTCAAACACGGGTTACGGGTTTAAGGTTTAATATTATGGTTTAAAATGAAGGCTCGGTATTCTAAATGCCATGGTTAGGGTTTCAAACCACACTTAAGGTTTGAAGTTATCGCTTCAAGCAAAGCTTGGAGTTTCAAATTAAGGTTTCAAGTCAGTAGGATGGTTTGCAATGACAATGATGTTTTCAAAGAATCTCATGATGTGGTTGGGGTTTAAAGTTTGGGCGAGGGTTTCAAATGTTAGGGTTTTAAAATTAGGGTCTCAGGCTTTGGTAAAGTTAGGGTGAGTTTTTCAAGTAATCCATTTAGGCAGGGTTAGAGTGTGAAGTTGGTGCTCTCGTTTCAAGTTATGGTTTCAAAACCAGGCTTTGGGTTTCATATCACAGTTTCAAGCAAGGGAGCGTTGGAGTTTCAAATAAGGGTTTACACTCCGAGTTAAGGTTACAGCGAGTATGGTTTTTCAATTATGGATTCAAGCTTGGGTTATGCTTTCAAAGAGGGGCTTCAAGACAGCGTTAAGGATTCGAGTTAGGATTTGAAGTATTTTTCAAACAAAGGCTCCATTTTCAAAGGAACGTTTCAAATTACTGTTTTACTCCAGGTTTGAGGTTTCAAATTAAGGTTTCCAGTCGGAGTTAGGGTTTCAAACAAGGCTTAAAAGCAATGGCGGTATTAGCATGTTCAAAGTAGGCGATCACAGGGCAGCATGAGGGAGGAGGGGGGGGCAAGTGCCAAGTTTGTTTTTTTTTTTGATATGGGAAATAGTGCCATCAATATTTGCGTTTGAGACGAGAGCCGTGGTTTCAAATTGGGGTTATGGTTTTAAATTATGGTCTTTAATGACGATAATGATATGGAATTAGGGTGTCCAGGCAGGGTGAGTGTTTGAAACTATGCTTCTGGTGTCAAGCAAAAGGAACGCGTTTCAAATTATGATTTCAAGTCAGTATTATATCCCCATGTGTGTCAAGGTGGCATCTGTACAGCTGATATCAATCTACATCCTGGACTGGTAACCGGCCAATCAGGGAGCACATATAGACAAACAACCTTTGCTGAATTTGAAAACATTAATTGTTTTATGATGTGGTTAACCACAAAAAAAAACCACACAAGAATACCGTTTGGGGAGAACGTTCAAACTCCACACGGAAAGGCAGGAGCCTGGATTCAAACCCAGAATCCCACAACTGTGAGGCACATGTGCTAACCACCAAACACTCCACTGCGCTACCCAGAGCCGACCTCAGCTGTGGAAAATGGAAAGTGGTGCCGTGTGCAGCGTGCAACAAACACGTCTGCATGGATACACACACATACACGCGTTCGTACACACACACACGCACACACAGAGGACTCTTTTATGGACTTTCCCAGGCAGTGAGGGGCTCGGCTCTCACTGGGGAATAGTCGGAATGGGTTCCACATGGTTCCTCGACCAGTAGACCATGCACAAAAGCCACACACACACACACACACACACACACACAACACACACACACACACACACACACACACAAAGGGAGACTGTAGAGAAGGTAGCACAGTAAAACACACACAAAAAGGTTGATGAAGTGTGCGTGTGTGTGTGTGGAGGGAACTTAAGCGAACAGTCATGATTCCAGACAAAAGCTTTCACGCTGGACTCAAACAGGAAGTCCGGTTTCAGACACAACAGGTGGAAGAAAATGCGCGGAGGTCCGCATGAGGTGAAGTTTTTACTCACCAGACGCTTTCTCTCCTCCTCCATGGTACTCAGGAGCTGAGAGAACTCCTTGAGAGACTGAGCTGCAAGCAGTGCAAATACATGTCAGAGTCAGGCTGTCGCCAGGGAAACGACGCTAGTTTCGGATCTGAAAGTGCCAGACTTTTAAATGCTCTAAGAGTGTTTCTCTATTTTTTTTTATTTTTTTTTTGCATATCAAGTACCACATCAAGTACATCCATACAGACGAACATTCAAAATAGTGCAGCAAGCCCAAAAGTCCATCAAAAGCGAGCCAAAGGTTTTAGTCCAAGAAATGTGGATTTAATATTCTTGTAAGCCACTGCAACATTATGCACACTTTGAACATAAACACTATTGTTTCAATATACAAAAATAAAATGACGGTACTTGAATTCAATACAAATGTTTTGCATGTAAATCAAGTAAAAAAAAAATTGGGACCAAAAGTAATTAAAACAAGAATGTAAAAGATTAAATACATGCTGTACTTAAAAGTTAAATACAACTGAACAGTACTTCAAATATATTGTTCTGCTTTTTTTTGTTTTCTTTTTTTTAAGTTGAAGCCACTGTACCACTATACACATTTTTAGAGTATAAAATTGGTAGGGTATTTATTATTTATATGATTATTTTCTCCTATAGGATCATACAATAGTAAAGAATTAGTTTTTACAAACGGGAATCAAAAGGACAGCTCGGTAAAATGTGTCATTTCCGGTTGCAGGCCAGCACGAAATATGGCGAAGGGGTAGGGTCTCAAAATAGGGGTAAGGTTTTAAATCAGGGTTTAAAGAAGGGGTTACAAATTTAAATTTGAGTTTCCAAGCAGCGTTAGAGTCTCGGATTAGGGGTTCAAATTTGGTTAGGTTTTCACATTAAGGTGTCAAGCTTGGCAAAATTTTTTCAATATAGCATCCAATACCAGCCCGCATTTGGAGGTAGACACACTGCCTGTGGGCTAGACGTGGCATCAGTAAAGCTGACGAACTGAATGCGCGCGATGACGACAGACCCACCGATGTTGATCTCGTCGTCAGTCTCCGCGTCTCCGATGCACTCGAACTGGAACTCCTGCAGCGACTGAGAGAAGCGCTGCACAGCTTGAGAAAGACCTGACGGCGGCACAACAATCAGGGTCACCATACGAGCAACATGTCTCGGGACGCGACAACACCATTGCAGCGTGCTCGTGTGCCCAACATTGTGACCGGTAGTAAAATTACCACTGCTCTGCTAGTACTACTACTGCTGAACGGAGGGCCGCTGGAATTTGAGGCCCCAGGGCAGTTGTCCTCTTTTTCAGGTAAAATAACTTACAGTGTGCGGGACTTGACCAACGATCTACTACACTAAAAACAAAGGTGTTTGTTGTTGTTGTGCCAGCATTAGTTTTAGTACTAAAAGCTGTAATTGTGTACAGTTGTGTAGTGTCAACAGTAGAAGTAGTAGCATTGTAGTATTTGAATTCAAAGTAATAGCTATGGTGAAAGCAGAAAGAACATTTGAATATTAAATGTAGCAGATGTGGCTATTTTAAAAGCTGTAATAATAACTGTTGTACCAAAGGTAAAAAAAGTAGTAGTTGTAGTTCTAAATGCAGAATCTGTATTTGCAGTAAAATAGTAGTTTATATATTATAGTTATAAAAAAAACCTTATACAATACTACTAAAAGTAAACTAGGTAAAATAGTCGTATATATGTTCTAGTTATTTAAAAAAAACATCTATAATACTACTAAAACTACTAGTTGGGGCTATAGTCAAAGTAAAATCAGTTATGTCACCAATACATGTTCTAAGCAAAAGTTTTCAAAGCAGTGCTAAAAGTAGAAGTTACATTAAAAGCGGTATTAGTTGTAGCACTAGAAATATAAGTATAAATATAAGTATCTATAGCAAAAGAAGTAGTAGTAGTTGCCAAAAGAGGTGACGTCAGCCCCAAATGTGAATGTTTTTAAATCACGGTTGAAAACTCTTCTTTTTTGTCATGCTTTTTAGAATATAGCCACTTTCTGATCAGATTACTTTGCACTGTATGCAGTTTTAATGGACTTTTTTTTCAATATTTTGTTTGTCATTTTTATTGTTTTCATGCCGTTTTTAATATTTTATCTCTTTGTTTTCAAATGCCTTTAATGATGTAAAGCACATTGAGTTACCTTGTGTATGAAATCCGCTATACATATAAATTTGCTTTGCTTTAGTATTAGTGCAGTACTAAATGTGACATTTTTAACTGATTACTTAAAGGAGAAGTAGTCATAGTAACATTAATTGGTCAAAGCTGAAGTATTATTTGAGTATTACTACTTGAAGAAGCGTAAAAATCCATTCACGGACCATGGCAGTTAGGTACCAGCAGTGGCCGCCCCGTTCCACAGATTGAGAAACTTTGGTTCAATTCAACAAGACATCATGATGCTAATAGTACTAATTTAAAATAGTAATAATGATAATATAAGTAGGTTCTATCAGACTGAATGACTCAGGCTATAAAAGAAGACATGGAAACAATGGGCACGGCTGTAATCTTTTTCACTGTAATATATTGTGGATCAAGCTTACTCCTGAGGGCCGATATGAGCAGACTTCCATCCTTGATGAGGTCTTTGATAAACCTGTTGGTTCTCTCCAGCTCGATCTCATGGCACTGGAGCCTCTCTCGGAACTCGGGGCTGTCCACGAACGAGTCGCTGAACTCCAGCGTCGGCAGACCCATCCTGGCTAAACGCACGCGGCCACGATAACAAAAAAAAAAAAAAAAAAAAAAACTACGCCGAAAAGGACGCCGTAGGTCCGGTCGAAACGGCGCCGAGGATAGCGGGGAGTGTTCGGCTAAGAATTTTGCTCCGCTCGACCTTTTTTTGTCATGCCTTTCTCCGCTTCACCCCCGTTACCTCCTCCCTTCTCGCTAGCTCCGCTCACCACTTCCGGACATTCGAGCGGCGTTGACAGACCTTGGGGGGAGTAAAAAAAAAAAAAATAATAAAATAAAATAAAAAAATGGAAATCAACGACAAACTCCGGTGAGGGAACTTTTAACAGGCTTCTTCAGTAAAAACAGTTTACGTGAGAGAGCCTGCAGGACGCAGCTTTTCTGAAAAATCAATCAAAGAAGAAGCACTTGGCAAAGAATGTGACGCCGCTAGCTAAGGAGCCCCTGGCGGAGGCCTGGTTACCATGGGGACGAGAGACTCCTGCTGGCGCCCACTGAAATTTGAGCAAAAGACAGACCACCACCGCTTCTCACTATGTTATGGAAACTACTTCGACTGCTCACTCCTAACGATTATATGGAAACGACTACCACTATTCAGTCTTTCTCCACTACTCACAAAAATACCACTAGCTACTGCTTGTACTAATAAAATTCCGAGTAATTTTGATTATTCTTCACTGCTTATCCTCATGAGGGTAACGGCAGTACTGGAGCCTATCCCAGCTGTCAACAGGCAGGAGGTGGGGTACACCCTGAACTGGTCGCCAGCCAAAAGCAGGGCACACAGAGACAGACGACAGTCTCATTCACAATCACAGCTAGGGGCAATTTAGTGTCTAATTAATGTTGCATGTTTTTGGGATGTGGGATGAAACCCGAGTGCCCCGAGAAAACCCACGCAGGCACGGGGCAGAACATACAAACTCCACACAGGCGGGTCTTCAGCACTGTGAGGCCAACGCTTTCCAGCTGAACCTCCGCCCCACCTATTAGAAGTATAATATTGGTATTAGTTGTAGTAGTAAAATGATAAGTAGTAGTAATGTTAGTTGTAGGGGTGAAAGTACCAGTTCCTCCCACATCCCCAAAAACATGCAACGTTAATTGGACACTCTAAATTGCCCTGAGGTGTGATTGTGAGTGCGATTTGTCTGTCTTCATGTGCCCTGCGATTGCGTGGCGACCGGTTCGGGTTGTACCCCGCCTCCTGCCCGTGACCCTCGTGAGGATAAGTGGCTAAGAAAATGGATGGATAGTTATAATTTACAATATATTTGTAAAAATAAACCCAAAAAGTAACGTATTTTCCGTCCTATAAGGCGCACCTAAAAGCCTTTAATTTTCTCAAAAGCCGACGGTGCGCTTTATAATCCGGTGCGCCTTATATATGGATTAATATTGAGCCTTGAGTGCCACTGCATCTCATGGATGCATAACGTAACCCCAGCATCTACTGTAGCGTCTATTCTATGCGCCTTATAATCTGGTGCACCTTATATATGAAAAAAGTCTTAAAATAGGCCATTCATTGAAGGTGCGCCTTATATTGCGGTGTGCCTTATTGTGCGGAACATACGGTACTTATAACATTATTTGAAGGCCTGAATGTAGTAGTTGTGGTGAGAGTAAAATTATTAATTTTAGTCTGTGTAATATTAGTTTAGTGCTAAACGTTGTAGCAGAAGATACAATATCAGTTGAATTGGGAAATCACAACATAGTACTAGTAAAAGCTTTAGTAACTAGTAGCAAGTACGGCTAAGTCCGGTTAGATTCCTATACTTTTACTACAATACTATCTGATTCCTAGTAAATGTATCATCGTGAAATGCTGCAAGTGTAAAAATGATAACATGTTACGTGGTGGTCCTGATATTGTATTATCTGTCAACAAAATGTCACATGTCAGTGTACTCACTGGAATACGGGTCAAAGTACACCCCACACATAACACAAACGTGTAGCCTGTAATTGTGGATGTCAAGTACAACACGCATTCTGTAGTTAGGCGTCAAACCAGCCATTTTTCATGCGTACTCGAGAAAGTATATATTTTTTACACTGAGTACATCTTTGCTTGAGAAATACTACAGGCAGGAACAGGTCTTGTGGTTAAAAAAAACAAAAGGAGTCTGGATAAATGCCATCTCTGGAGAGGCAAAGAAACATGACTCAGCAATGGCCAAAAGCTCTGAAGAAACTGTTAGATTGTTTTCTGGCTCGCAAGTACACTATACTGTCCTACATTAGCTTACAGCTGTCATAGCAATGACAAAGCTCTTGTATTGTCTTGCTGTACTACGCCTTGACAACAGCAGTAAACAGGATTTAAAGAGATCTAACACCCCAAATGTGGCCCACTGAGACGGTAACTCGTGTCAGTAGTCTACGAAACAACAAGGAGTTCTGTTTATACATTATGGAACAATCGGATAAAATTTTCATTGAAAATCTGCAACCCGGCAAGCATCGCCTCAACTGTTTTCTCCGGGCTCGACCATACAGGGGGGAGCTTCCCACAATGGCAGGTGAGGGAATACCAGGTTTTCTGATGGATTATCATCTAAAAGACTCCTGTTGGGCCACAGAACAATAACATCTGTGTGGTTTAACGTAACAGGTTTTACAAATAAAAGCGGGAAAGTATACCACAAAGATCTTGTGTCAGGCATCAAGTCTGAAGATCGGTGGATTTATGCTAGGAACCGTTTGGTCCAGTCTACCTGAGCCATCTTTCATCAAAAGTCATTCAGAACTAATCACGTCCTTGTTCTGTCAAGCAACCATGATCAAGGATTGGCTGAGAAGTAGACTTGCTAAAGTAGATCTTAATAATCACGTTGATATGATCAGCTTGCCTTTGGAGGTGACCGAGAGTGAGAAGCTGGACGATCGACCATACCTGAACCATTTTGTGTTTGAGGTCATTTAACCCAGGAATTTTCTTCTTCTGGTGTGGAACAATAGTGAGGGAAAACTCCCAAAACAATTGTCTAGCAATTGGAACCAGCATAGAAGACTTTAATAATCAGGTGGAAATCATCAAGTTAGGCTGGATTATGACTGCTTGGGAAACTGGTTAGTTAGACATACAGTACCTGGATGCCGTCCAAAATCAAGAACATCCTTTTTCTTTATCAGTCAGAGAAACTCTGAAAAAGGTTGTCTGAGAACCGGATCCAGTAAAGTAGACTTAATTATCTGAAAAAGTATATCATCTGAACTGGAGCTGGTAGAGAGTACCAAAAGATCTTGTGGATGCGGGATAACATTTAAGTTTGAAGACAAAAACTGAGTTAGTGGAAACTGATTGTTTCAGCATTCAAAAACAAAAAAGTTATTGTTCTGATGTGGAAGAATAGCGGCAGGTTGGATAAGGACTGGGACTGGGGAAGGACATCACAACAATCTGGTGGGCGCGGATATGATTAAGTATTGAAAGATCGTCTATCACATCACTATCATTCCAAATCAATACTTCTTCTTAGATATGGTAAAGTAACGGTCTGATGTCATCAAGATTGAAGGTGACTGGTTGGATACTTGAAGACCGTCGTAGAAACTGCAGCTCCCTTGATGCCCATCAAAGCCAAAAAGGTTCTTGTTCTACCAAAGAAAACCAGTTTCTAATGGTTTAATGTTGATTGGTAGAGAACTGTGATCGGTAATGTGTCTCAAACCAAACATTGCCCAGAAAATTTAAGGTTCTGGGCAAAGTGAACAACGGTAATTACTTTAACCCCTTCTAATCCTGCAGGGTTTCTGCTCTACCCGGACACCCCTGTCAAGATGGAGACTACATCACGAGAGGCCTTCTGCTTCAGGAAAGTCTCGCCACGAAACAGCGGAAAAGGTCCAATTTCCATTCCAGGTGCCCAAACATCGTGGCGGGAGACCCGCCATTCCCATCCGGCAACCTCAAGACAAACAGGAAGTGGAAAGAGTAGGCATTTAGAGGACGATAAGGAACCACATGTCTGCGATTCAAACCAAAATCCAGAGATGCTGTCTCAGTACCAGAAGGACTTCCCTCCTCCATCCTCCTGGCATAGGAGAACCCCTGCCCTGCCACAGCCGGACAACATTGGGATCAACCCGGCTTTCAGGTGAGGACCGTTCTCAGAAAGTTTGGAAAAACCTGACCGTGCCAGTGAATCAGAAACTCTCTCCAAACTTTTTCATTGGTGCAGGATCGAGTTTGGGACTGTCCACAGGGAGACCTACCCCAATTGGCCCAACCCTGATAAGGGACGCGCCCTGTCCACAAATACCAAATGTCCATCCAGAAACACTCATTGGACACTTCATTAGGTACAAAAATACTTGAAATATTATACTACAGTGCCAACTATACTAACACATTTGTGAACAACCTCGTAGCTCAATTTACTTCTTTAATAGTTTTCCCAATGAAATACGTTGAAATGATTTTAACATATTCCAACCTCATCAAATATTTTGTAACTGTTAATCGTTTTGTTTGAACCCCCCCCCCCAAGACAAAAGTTTGTACATTGTTACAGTAATTCGAAGTAATACTGTACTAGGGAACTAAGATTACAAAATAATATATTTATACAAGACAAAGTCAAACGTGCAAAGGAGTCCGATTGGCATCCAATATTAGCAATAATGATGTGGAGATGAACACCAATTTAATTCTTTTTTTATGTCTGTAAAAACATTGTTGCAAATATTTGTTGTACTGTGACATAAACGTAAAACGGTAGAGCAAAAATGGTAAATCCGTGAAAAATAAAGGCATCTGGCTCAGCCACACAGGAGAGGAAAAAAACAAAACAAAATTCAATTTTTCCAAATGTTTCATCTCCTGTCTCGGTGTCTGCTCTTGTCTTGGTAGCGGTTGTCCCCCCTCTCCCTGCTCCAACTTTCGGTCCTGCCGCGGTCCCGGTTAACGCGGTTGTCCCGGTCTCTCGCTCCGGGCCTCTCCCACTCTCTGCGACCGACACCCGACCACTCCTGCTGGGAGGATCCGCCCGGGACGTTGATGGGCTTTCGGAAGGGTCTATCCCTACCGCCGAAGCGCAGCTGCCCGGACTCCTTCTTGCCTCCCAACCCTCCGCCGAGCCGCCTGGGGATCCAGCCTTTGAGGGTTCGCTCCAGCTCGAAGTCGACGAACAACTCCTGCTGGTCCACCACCAGCTTGTTGGCGTCCCGGCGGGCTCGCACCACGGCCCGCTCCTCCTTGTACTCGACGAAAGCGTAGCGCTTGGAAAACCCCGTGACCACGTCGCGAACCAGACGGAGCCGCTTAATGTTTCCGAATTTGGAAAAGACCTGGTGGAGCTTCTCCTCGGTGGTCAGCGGGTTGAGTCGGGCCACGAAGAGTGTGAGCATCGGGTCTCCCACGACGGCTTTGTTTGGCTTGTAGCGGGTGCACATCGCCCTCCACACGGCCCGGTCGTGGGGCTCCACGTCGGTCCCGTCGATGCTCCCGGCTTTGAGCGGATCGTAAACTTTGGCGATCGGGCTCCAGTCCGCCATTTCGTGTCCTTTCTCTCGGTACTGTTAGTAATTAGACTGCACGCTTACACAATACTGCATCCACTTTTATATGATACATAACATTACAGATACACATAGTCGCAACAAACGCCGACTACGTCAAAATATTGTGCGTCTGTAAAGTCAGCCCGGGCACGCTCTCCGCTACCAGGAACCTTCGGTAACTCGTTGGTAACATGTATGCAATTTTATGTAAGTAAAACTGGAAAATTTAATATGGAGGGTTTACTGACGCATTCTTAGCAATAGCCAACGCTTTCAGCAGTAAAGCGATAGAAATCGAGGGAGAGAGCATGCAGTTTCTGGGTGCGGTGATCTCGTGGAGTGGTAGCAACATCGGACTGAATTTCTGAACGGAACCCAAACACCAAGATAGTCGTCACGGGGGAAGCGGCGACCAGTATAGGTTAGTGTGGGTGGCAGGTTAAATCCGGGCCTCGGTTCTTATTTGTTCCCTTTTCCTAATCTCACTTTAAAAAATGTATTAAAAAAAATTTAAATTAAAAAAATCCAACAAGTCAAACACCCGACAAGCTGGAGCGTGCATCTTCAAAAACAATCCGATGGGAAACAATTGGCTAGAATTTCCATTGTTAAATTTACCCAATTAATTTAATGATTAGAATCCTTAAAAGGAGCTGCCTTTAACACAATAAGGCTTGATTTAATTCAAATGTCTTACTTTGATATTTGCCTGTAGTTGTTTCACATAGCTTACTTATTTAGTACATTTAGCAAAAACCTTATGAATTTTGCTTCACTGGAATGTTGTACAAAGAAAAATGTGTATTTTTGTATATATGTTTTTCATCCAATGTTTTAATATTAGTTACAAAAGATATACATTTTTAATCAGGATTTTGCTTGGTGTCAATCCGGAAGAGAAATCAACACAAGGATTTAAAAGACACTTCTTTACAAAAATTGAATGATTTAATGATCAATAAAAACACCGAAAAATATCTGCTCCACATTTACAACATCAGCAAATGATGCTCACTTTACCACTATGTACAAGGTCGTTTTTTTTGATAAACCTTAATATTCGTATGTCTACATGTCCTCCACACTCCACTTATAGGCTTCCTCCTGAAGTGCCTTTTTGTCCGCGATCCTCGTGTAGCGCTTCTGCTCGAAACCGTTGGACCTGTCCAGGACACAAGACACACACTAACAATTCAATGTGTTAACCAAACACAACATTATGATGCACATGTAAATGTTATTTTTCAAATTAGGATAAAACTTCCACTGCCTTTATTTTTCCCCACACATCGTACCTGTTAACGCCATCCCAGCGATAACCTGGTAAAATGTTAAACCTGTTGGGAGGTGGCAGAGGGCCTCTGTATTGAGGTTTTTCTGACAAAAAAAAAAAAAAAAAATACAAATAAGAAATGAAAAATGTCAATCATGTATGGAAAAGTACTGTAAAAAAAAATCTCTGGTGGTACCTTTAACCCCATGCGTCTTGCGCTCCTTCTTGCGCCGTAACATGGCCGCCATGGGATCTCCCTCCCTCTCCTGCTCCCTCAGCATACGGTCCAGGTCCTCGTCGTCGTAGTTTCGCGCTAGCGGCTTCTGGGCCTCGTGCAAGGCGTCCTCCAGACGCTGCTGCTGCATCTGACCTTGGGCCAGCCTGCAAAATGTTTCAGTCATCTCAAGGGGATTTCATTTGTGGTTTCAGAATTAGATCTCAAACCAGGGTTAGGGTTTTATGACTGGATTAGCGTTTCAAGGCAGTGTTTGAGTCCCAAGGTTTCTTAAGGTTAGGATTTCAAATTCTGGTTTTAAGATAGGGTAAGAGTTTGAAATTATGGTTTCAAGACAAGGTGAGGGTTTACAATTTGGGTTTCAAGCTTGGGATAGTGTTTAAAAAAAGTAGTTTGAAGGCAGACGTAGGGTTCCAAACATCGTTCACAACCAATGTCAGGGTTTTAAGGGTGGGTCAGTGTTTGAAGCCTGGGTTCAAGATTAAAAATATTTTCTTATTAGTGCGCCAAGTCTAGGTTACAGTTTTAAGCCCCCACTCTTACCCTTTTCCCCACTGAGCGTATTTCTCATCCTTTGCTGCTTTCTCTCCCGCTTTCCTTTTCTGTTCCTCCCGCTCTGACTCCAGATCTCGTTTTTTGCCGCTCTTGTCTCGAAACACCGTCTGAGCATGGCGGGATGCATCTGGAAACACACGCGTTTTGTCATCAACACGCTGTATATAAAACTGATAAAGTAACAAATATAAGCAACGTGACGCTCACTTTCAAGATCCCGGTTGTTTCCGTCCCTTCGTCGTGCCTCTTCTTTCTCCTTGCGGAGAACATCTGATGATATAAGCCCTGATTTTCCGCCCGAGAGCATACTGCTGCCCTGGAAACAACAATAACATTTCAGAACGGGCGTGTCACAAAAGAGCTCCACATACAGAGAAGAAAATAAGTATTTGAACACCCTGCTATATTGCAAGTTCTCCCACTTAGAAATCATGGAGAGGTCTGAAATTTTCATCGTAGGTGCATGTCCACTGTGAGAGAGATCATCTAAAAAGAAGACTCTAGAAATCACAATGTGTGATTTTTTTAACAATGTGTGATACAGCTCCAAATAAATATTTGACCCTCGAAGACCTGTTAGTCCGCCTTTAAAAGTCCACCTCCACTTCATGTATTGTCCTGAATCAGATGCACCTGTGTGAGGTCCTTAGCTGCATAAAGACACCTGTCCGCCCCATACAATCAGTAAGACTCAAACTTGTGACATGGCCAAGACCAAAGGGCCGTCCAAAGGCACCAGAGACAAAATTGTACAACTCCACACAGCTGGAAAGGGCTCCGGAGAAATTGCCGAGCAGGTTGGTGAAAAAAGATCCACTGTTGGAGCAATCATTAGAAAATGGAAGAAGCTAAACATGACGGTCAATCTCAATCGGAGTGGAGCCCCATGCAAGATACCGCCTCCTGGGGTCTCAATGATCTTTAGAAAGGTGAGGAATTAGCCCAGGGCTACGCGACAGGACTTGGTCAATGACCTGAAAAGAGATGGGACCACCGTTTCCAAGGTGACGTCATGGTTTGAAATCATGCATGGCACTGAAGGTTCCCCTACTTAAACCAGGAAATGTCAAGGCCTGTCTTAAGTTTCCCAATGACCATTAGGATGATACAGAGGAGTCATGGGAGAAGGTTTTGTGGTCAGATGAGAGCAAAATGGAACTTTTTGGTCATAATTCCCCTAACCGTGTTTGGAGGAAGACGAATGATGAGTTCCATCCCAAAAACACCATCCCTACTGTGACGCATTGGGGTGGTAGAATCATGCTTTGGGGGTGTTTATCTGCACATGGGACAGGACGACTAAACTGTACTAAAGAGAGGATGACCCCGGCCATGTATTGTGAGATTTTGGGGAAAAACCTCTTTCCTTCAGTCAGAGGACTGAAGATAGGTCGTGGCCGGGTCATTGTCATGTTGAAAGACCCAAAACACAGAGCCAGGAAAACCAAGGAGTGGCTCCATAAGAAGCATACCAAGGTTCTGGCGTGGCCTAGCGAGTCTCCAGACCTAAACCCAATAGAAAATCTTTGGAGGGAGCTGAAACTCCATGTTTCTTACCGACAGCCCAGAAACCTGTCTGATCTAGGGAAGATCCGTGTGGAGGAGTGGGCCCAAATCCCCCCCTGCAGTGTGGTGAACAACTACAGGAAACGTTTGATTTCTGTAGTTGAAAACAAAGCCTCGTGTACCAAATATTAACATTAGTTTTCTCAGGTGTTCAAATACTTATTTGCAGCTGTATCACACATATAAATCGTTTCAAAAAATTATACATTGTGATTTCTGGATTTTTCTTTAGATTATCTCTCTCACAGTGGACATGCACTTACGATGAAAATTTCAGACCCCACCATGATTTCTAAGTGGCAGAACTTGCAATATAGCAGGGTGTTCAAATACTTATTTTCTACACTCTAGGACTTCAAGACAAACTGACAGTGTTTCACCTCTGTCTGTCCCGTCCTGCGAGGAGGCGACAGGTCGTCATCTGACATTTTCCTGCTGCACTGCCCCCGTCTGGGTGGAGACTGGTCTGAGTCGGAATCTTGTCGTCCCTTCTGCTGATTCTTCCTCGGCGGCGACTGGTCGGAATCTGAACCCTGTTTAGTGGAGTTTGCGCTTTGCACTTTTCCCGACTTCCTTGAACGCTGCCTGGGAGGGGACGTGTCAGGAGAATCGTGGCGTTTTCTCCTGGGAGGGGAAATGTCAGGTGAATCGTGGCGTTTCTTCCTCGGTGGTGAAATATCGGAAGAATCGTGGCGAACTCTCCTTGGAGGAGAAGCATCTGGGGAGTCATGTCGTGTGTTTCTCCCCGACGACTGTACGACGACGTCTTCTGATTTGATGTCCTCCTCTTTATTTTCGTCTTCTATAATGCAAGACAACACAGAATGTATCCTTTCACATATTATCTGTCTGTTCCCTCAAATCAAAATGGCTGACCTCCAATGACTTTCCACCTGGAGCTGCTTCTGAAGACTTCCATCATTCTTACATTGTCGGGGCGCTCGTCAATCACTTCAGCAATCTGATTGGATGAAGCAGTGGGTGGATCAATTCCAATGTGCAAAACATTTGGTCTGTTATTTGAATGAATACCTCATTGCCTGACTTACATTATTTTGTGTATTTAAAAAAAAATGTTTTTAAAGCCAAGAAAATAAGTGCAATGTACTGGTACATTTTATTCAAGTTACAAGACAGGGTTGGGGTATCAGATTAGAGTTACACTTTCAAAATTGTTTTATGGTTTGGAATTATGGTTTCAAGACAGGGTTAGCTCCTGAAATCGGGGTTTAAAGTTAGTGTTTCAAGTCTGGGTTTGGACTCCAAATTCTGGTTTCAAGACAGGGTTAGCATGTCAAACCGTGGTAAGGGTTTTAAATTCTTGTACTGACCATGCCAGAAACACATTGAACCAACATTTATGTTGTCATTTTCCCCAGTCTATAGACAAATCCATCCATTTTCCATTTTATTTTAATAAACAGCAACTGTGGGAGCGTGCCAAAATAATCATCACTTCTTACCACAGGAGCTTCCTCGTCGTCCTCTTCAACCTCATTTTCTTCTGTTACGATCTGTCTCCAATCTATATCGTCATCGACTATTTTAAGTCTTGGATAAGAGAGAGGAAAAGAGAGTTAGAAGCCACCATATATTCATATTCATAGAGAAAGATTACCTAGGTTAGCAACTAGCTGCTAACCACGCAAACATAAACGGAGAGAAACGGGTCAAGGTAAAAAGGACTCGAACTAACCCTTTCCTCGGAACTTTAAACCGCTTCTTTTTAAGTTTTCCTTTCGATTTTTTAACGTCATCCTCGTTGGACAAATAGCGTTTTAGGTACTCCGCTTTGGATAATTCTGCTCCTTTAATGGTAGCGCCGGACGCCGCCATCTTTACATTGGGCAACTACGGAAGCGCGGAGAGTCGTAACAACCACCCATCCGGTCGGAAATCTAGCGATGAATGTGGAGATTTTAGAATACGGTGCGTGTTTACGGCTCCTGTGCATTATAGTTCAAGATAATTCACCTTGTTTGATTACCCTTTTCTTCAAACTTATTAACCATGTTGATGTGAGGCATCTATGGATGTAGAGGTTCATATGTTCCACACTTCGAGATATTAAAAGGAACTCGAGGAAATAACTGCACCTTTTTGTTTTGTATTCCTTTTTCGTAGCACTATTTCTTCTACTATTACTGCTACTACTACAACTTCGTAGAATGAGGCCTAATTTTGTCCATCCATTCATTCCCTGAGCTGCTTATCCTCACGAGGGTCGCAGGGAAGCTGCAAGCCTATCCCAGCTGACTTTGGTCAAGAGGCGAGGTACGCCTTGAACTGGTTGCCAGCCAATTGCGGGGCACATAAAAACAACACGCTCACATTCACACCGATGGACAATTCCAACTGTTTAATTGACCTATTGACCTTAACATAGTTTTTGGAGCGGCACAGGTGGCTCAGCTGGTGAAAGATTTGGTCTCACAGTTCTGAGGACTTGGGTTCAATCCCGGCCTTCCACACAGGGATGCATGTTTTCCTCGGGGCACTCCGGTTCCTACCCCACATCCCTAAAACACGCAACATTAATCGGACAATCTAAACTTCCCGTAGCTGTGATTGTGAGTGCGACTGTTGTCTATCTCGATGTGCCCTGCGATTGGCTGGCGACCAGTTCAGGGTGTACCCCGCCTCTTGCACGTTGACAGCTGGGATACGCTCCAGCACTCCCCGCAACCCTCGTGAGGATAAGCGGCAAAAGAAAATGGATGGATAGTTTTGGGAGGAAACCAAAGTACTGAAAAACCACTCAGACAAGGAGAGAACATGCAAACTCCTCACAGGGGAAGCCGGATTTGAACCCAGGTCCTCAGAACTTTGAGGTAGATTAAACATGGTGCTATTTTAAATATAGATACAATATATTTGTTTACACTTGGCATCAAACCATGATAGATGGATGTTATATATTACCAAAAAAAAAGGTCATTTTTTTTTTTAAATTTGGGACTTTATTTCCTTGTTCAATGCAGCTTCCAGTCATGTTTCCATAGCAATTCTGTAGTTCAAAAGTGCATATTAACCACTCCGTAAATAATGATATAACAACATTTCATTGCAGAACATTCTGTCATACCTATGACATATGAGACATGATCAGGTGGTACAGTGTTATTACATAAAGCATTGCGGTTGTGAGAAGATGCTTATGTGTTTAGCACATCCCGCACATGTACAGTACCACACTTTGAGAATCATTACTTTCGGTTTTTACATGTAATGGTAGAAAAGCAGGACAGCGACAGTCCAGGAACTCTGGAGAAACATGCTGACGGCGCCGCACTGGACAAGTTGATCTGAAAAAGAAGACAAAGATGAAGAAGTTCCACCCCAAAATCCCTCCCTGCCTTCACTCACCTCTCTCCACATTAACGCTGGCTCCCTCTCCGGTTATTTTGCACATGTAGGTGGTGTTGTGCGGCAGCTTGTCCAGGTAGCCGCTCAGCGTCAGCCGGTAGCCGTGCGGCTCCACCTCTGTCACGTGGCTCACTTTTCTGAACTCCGCCTCCGCCGCCAGTCCGGACACGTTGACGTTGATGAGTGACTGCTTGGAGCCCGACGACCAGGAGAACTCATAGCTGCTGGTCTTGTCGGGCTTGGCCTTAACCAGGCAGTCCACCCGCAGATCCCCGTCGTCTTCCTTACAAACTGTGATGAGGTTGCACTGTGCCGGCATCAGCGACACTGACACACACAAAGATGGATTTAAACCATGTAAACACACCTTTAGAAATAGTTTTCTTACCTCCTAATACAATGAACACAAACAGACACTGGAGCATGATGGACCCTTCCATCCAACTGGAAAACAGCAAAAAGAAAAAAAAATCACGACAAATAGTCAAAATTATTTGCATGCAGTCCCTGAGACATTTTCGTGCTTCCTGTTATGATGCTTGAATCAAAGGTCAGACAAAAACTCGCTCCATATTTTCCGAGCTGCATAATAAGTGGGTGCGGGAGTGCCGGAGTCTATCCCAGCTATCTTCGGGCAGGAGGCGCGGTACACTCTGAACTGGTTCCCACATGCTAACAAAATAGAGCTCATTTGGGCAAAGAGGTTCGTCAAAGGACCCGCCGCGGAATTCCACCAATAAAAATGTCTGATTTTTGTTCAATCTCCAACCCAAGTGTTCTTGAAACTTTTATTGGACACTCTAAATTGCCCCGAGGTGTGATTGTGAGTGCGGCCGTTTGTCTCCATGTGCCTTGCGATTGGCTGGTAACCAATTCAGGGTGTACGTTCAGGGTGTACCCCGCCTCCTTCCCGTTGACAGCTGGGATAGGTTCCGGCACTCCCAATGACCCTTGTGGGGATAAGCGGCTAAGAAAATGGATGGATGGATTATTATGTCCACGCATTTTCATGCCAATCAATGAAACTGGTGCCCCCGCCCAACTTTACTTTTAAGGCATTTCAAAACATACACCATCCCCAACTTTCATGCCAAGCCAGACTAGATGAAAAGATGACGCAGGATTGTATTATCCTTCACTGCATCTTATCCACAGCGGGGAATCATTCATTGTTTATTTATCATCCCTGGTACCCCCCATTTTCTCTTAGAATAGTAAAATGTAACGTTTGGTAGGAGGCTTACCTGTGTTTCCGAGCAGGATGATGAAGCAATTCTCAGTACTGCAGAGCAAATAGCAGACAGACAGACAGAGAGAGAGAGAGAGAGAGAGAGAGAGAGAGAGAGAGAGAGAGAGAGAGAGAGAGAGAGAGGAGAGAGAGAGAGAGAGAGAAAGAGAGAGAGAGAGAGAGAGAGAGAAAGAGAGAGAGAGAGGAGAGAGAGAGAGAGAAAGAGAGAGAGAGCGGATGGATTCCCGATGAAGGTGACCCGATAGAGTTCCCGTCATCTGTGTTGTTTTTACCAGCGCTGCAATGTTTTTTTTTTTTTTTTTAATTGTAAACCATATTAGTGGGCCTTGAGAACAACAAGAACAACAACAGTAACTTCGCTATTAATAATTTAAAACAAAAATCACAGTAAATTGTAACATTTCCACAACACGGACCAGACTATTTTGGTCATGATGCTGCGTCATCACAGCGTGTGAATGGGCTGCGTCCATGACTGGTAGATTTGTGTGTAAATCATCATTATTTATTAACTTGTGGACGACGAAAAGGCGTGAATTGTACTCATTTTTGCTTCAAGTAAAACTAAAGGAAATTACTTCATCAAAAATACATTTTAAAAAACTACATATTCGCTAAACTGTGTTCCAGACCGTGACTACTTATGAGTCCTACTGTAAAAAGATTCCGGGTGTACCTGGAAGTGGCCACTTGCAAAACGTCGCACGACCAAACGAACAAATCTGATATTTTGACACGATATAGTTGCACCTCAGTAGTAGTTCACGCTCGGAATATCTTAAAAATAGATGTACACCCACAGGCCCCCCAGAGAGGAACATAATGGATAACTGAGAGTTAACTAAGATAATAAATTTGCACCATACTGCTGCCACAGCGGAACAGCGAAGACGGACAGATCGGACTTGCTGGGGCTTTTTCTCCCCTGGTAAGACAACGATGTCGCATTTGTTTCAGGTAAAGGCTTTGAATCTTAATAATGTATACTTCAAGTTGGATGACTTTTATTAAGTAAGTTATGTCTAATTAGGGAGAAATAGGACCAGAAGTAGGAACCTAGGTTGTAGAAGTTCTTGTTTCTTGTCGGAAGTATTTTTGGAACTCAGACGGTCAGTCGGTGTATGCCTTTGATCTTATTTGTCATGTTTGAATTTTTTTTTTAAAAAACAGAACCCAAATTGACCATTACAGTTATATAGAAGAGAGATACAATTCCAAAGTAAACGTTATGTCATAAATATAAAATTTTTATTGCATCGTCTGAGTTAAAATGTCATTTTTGTACATGTTTTTTTGATCACTGAATAGTTTCCTATGCATTTAAAAGCAGATGTTTCAGTGACCACTTGAGATTAAAAAAAAAAAAGAAGCACAACCTTACATCCAAGAATCAAATGAAAAGTGACAGCCATACATTTACTGAAAAATGCGTGGTTTAAGAAACATCATGTACAGCAACCATGCAGATAGGTGGGCGTGGTTCACTTGTCTTGCATTTTTTCCAAGATGGGCACGATCATGTCAAACTTGGGCCTCTTGGCGGGGTCCTCATTCATGCACAGCCTCATGAGCTTGCAAATGTGAGGCGAGATCCCCGGCGGGATGGTTGGTCGCAGGCCTTCCAGAGCCACCTGAGAATATGGGCCACACAGTTACAAGCCTTAGAGAAACCGGGGGTGAATTTTTCTTGCGAATGGGCTTGCCTTCATGCCGATCTCCATGGGCGAGAGGTGCGCGAAAGGCACCTCTCTGGTGACCAGCTCCCACAGGAGCACGGCGAAGCTCCACATGTCGGCCGATCTCCTGTTGATGTCCTCGGAGCGCTTCTGGAGGGCTGAAATGTCACAAGATAGGCGTTTAAAAGTCTTTTCGTGGGGAATAAATTTATATATGGGCAGTGAAAGATAGTAATACCCTCTGGGGCCATCCAGGCCGGAGAGTACATGCGTCCTGTGCACTGGAAGGAGAACTTTGCATCCGCCATGCTTATCCTGGCCGTCATGTCCTCGTCAATCTGTAGTATATGATCACATATGCTTTTGTTTTTATTACATTTCAATAGATTTGGTAATTTTATTGCTAGAGCTGAAATGTATTCCATTTAAATGTAGTACTGTAGTGGATAAATGTTGTGAAGATGATTATTCAAACGAGATGCTGGTAACAAACAAATCTTGAATAAGTACTGTATTTATTCAATATGCATTATAATTAGCCTTTGGTCCTGTGTAAAACCCTGTATGAATACGAATTATGGAGAGCTGCTCGGTCGCCTCACCATGACGTGCTTGCTGTTGAGGTACAGCCGCGCCACCATGGGCTCCAGCGTGTGAAGGAAGGTCATGGCGCCGGCGATTTCCAACGCGAACTTGACCGCTTGGCTTTGGTCCACCACCAGAGCTGAAGACCGCACGAGAAAGATACGCGGCTACTCTGTGTTGCATTGTTTTATTTATAACGTGCACGAGAGGGAGAAAACTCACCGGTGCCCTGATGAAGGAGGTTGAATAGAGATCCGTACTGCATGTAAGGGGTGATGATGATGGGGTGCGGAGCTGGCGGGGACTGGCACGCTCCCAGAACAGGGAGAATGTTGGGGTGAGAGAAGATCCTGCACCAAAAAAATAATATCAACTCGCAGTTAGCATGACATGATATTATAAACTCTACTCACTGTTATCAATGACAGCTCTTTACAACCTTTCGAAGCCAAACATCATGTTCATGTATTGCCCCTTCCAGACCACGCTGTGAATTTTCATTTTTTTTCCATTTTTTATTAATTATGACCATTACATTGTGCATGTTTTTGTGTCAGTTGGACAATTTTGTCTATTTTTCACATAGTGAAACATGATTACTGTACTCTGTTAACTATTTGAATTTGAATTTTTCATTAAAATTTTCATTGATTGAGCTGAACTGGTATCTGTGGAATTGAAATGAACTCAAATTTTTCATTTTTTTATGAAATTATGCTTTTTAGGAGGCCCCGTAGCTCAGTGGTTACAGAGCATTGGTTTGGTAAAGCAGGGGTTGTGGGTTCGTATCACACTGTGGCCTCCACTCCCTGAGAAGGGTTGCTTCAGGAAGGGCGCATGGTGTTTAAAAAAATAAATAAATAAATTGTGCCAAACAAATATGTGCGTTCATCTGAGATGACACGCTGTGGCAACGCCGAAAGAAAGTCCCATTTAATTATGCTTTCATTTTAAAGTACATTGCTGCCCTTTGAAATGAATGGAAATGCTATTATTAATCAGTTCCACTATCCCCCAAAAACCCAATCATTTTTTTGTAACACGCTGTTTTCGTCAATTATCTGTTTCTTAAAGCGTTATATATAACTGTCCCATAGATTCTATTTGTTAGCCCACCGATGGCATTTTCAATGTATTTATTGTCTGTCATTAAGTTAAGCCTGTGTGATGGTCTGAGTGATCCCAGTCAGTTACCGTAGTTTGGGATGCTCCTCGCTGAAGTCTCTGCTCTTTCTGGTGCTCCACTCCCTCTCATGGAGGACCTTCACCACCACTTCGTCACCCTGCCAGCGACCCTTCCAACTCTGCAGCACGCACGCATAAACACCTCACAAAATCACACAACTTAGAACGCGCACAGACATGCACGCGCGACACGAACCTCTCCTGAGTGGTTTTCGTTGATTTTTGCCAACAGAGACAGTTGTTGAAAATCAATGCCGGCTTGCTTATTGAGGGTGCCGTTACCTGGAAGCGACATTTTCAAAATGATTTTCTTTATCCCGTCAAAAATGTGCATTAGTTAATTGTATTGTGACTGACGAGGCCTGGTCCTCATGGTGCCCTTCCAGAAGGTTTCCTTGTAGGGAACCTTGGTCAAACTCTGGCCCAGTTTCTCTGCTTTCTCTGAACCAAACATACAAACATCCACATATACCTCAGTGCTTCATAATAATAAAAATAATATTTGATCACGATTCTGCTGCTGACCTTGAAGTAGCTGCCTAAGGTGAGGCTTAGCCTTGTCCAGAGGCGTCTGTCCGTACCTGTTGCACATGCACACCTGAGCCCCGCTGACCACCAGATCCTAAATACATATTTAGTTCATGGTGGAAAAAGTTTTGAAAGGATTTATCAAAGTTTTTTTGCATTGGAACAGGTTTGTGTATACTTTTTACATCCAGAGTATATGCTTCGGGGAAAAAAAGTTTGAAAAATGTTTTACAGCTTCTCATATGATAGATTTTTCAGAATTATTCTTTTTTGCATGACAGTTATTTGGAAAAATATTAATTAATTTATTTAAATTTGTAAACAATATTTTTATGATTTATTCCTTTAAAACTTTATTTGTGATAGGTTTTATTGCATCATCCCTGTGTGAAATTTTAATTTCAATCCAGGGTTTAAAATGAATGGAAAATAATAATGGCATAAAATAATTATAATGAAAAAGATATGAAAAAAAGATAAACACAAAATAAACTAAACAATATATGTTTATCGCTATACTGAAAGGATCAACCAACATTACAATAAATGTTTTAAAAAACTAGCCTAAAAAGAGTACAATATGATAAAAAAGTACAATTGTATAGACAACATAAATGTAACAAATCTATGGTAAACCATTTTTATGCACTATAAGGATTAAGTGATATCAAAATACTGTATATCACTATAACAATATCATATAATTTTATATGTGTATTGAAATATAAATTAAAAGTATAACACATTGTAGTAAAAATAAATCAATACATTTTCCATCACTGTCAAGTGCTATTTATTGATTATTTTAAACGCTTTTATTGTTACAAAAAAAAGTGATGTAGCCCTTTTTCTTCAGCAGGGGGCGTGCTCAGCACATGCAGTACATGCTAGTGTAAAAAGTGTGCACCATTTATGTATTTTTACCTGTGCTACTGTCTCTTGCCCCCAGAAGCACGCGTAGTGCAGCGGCGTGTTGCCGTGCTCGTTGACCGTGTTGGGGTCTGCCTTACATTGAATCAGCTGCGCACAACATGAAGATGATGATGATGATGTCACTCCACAATTATGACATCACTGTTATAGGCACGTGACAATTGCATACCTTGGCCACAATGTCTGCATGGCCGTGACTGGATGCCAGATGCAAGGGGGTGTCGTCACCGCGGTTCACGACGTTGATGCGTGCGCCCCTCATAATGAGCATGTCCACTACGGCGCCGCGTCCCTCCCGACACGCCCAGTGCAGCGGGCTGAAGCCGTGGTCGTCACTGCCGGGAGCAATGCTCATGTTACACGTGGGGTTAATCCCCTTTCACGCAGTCCTTTAAAGCTGGCCTTTTCTCAACTATTCTTGTGTTTCGCTGTTCTGTGTGAAAGGTACCGGGACAGAATGCGGGGGTCGGAGTCGATCTGCAAATTTCTCGGCTACGGTGGCAGTATCAGAGGCGGGATGGCGGCTGTTTGAAAGGGTGTAGCGGAAAACTGGGACCGTGGCCTGTTTTAACATGCACTTATTACTTATTAGTCATCCCTCCCACCCTGTAATGTTAGAAGCAATAGTTGCTTCATGAAAACTATTTTATACATTGTCATTAAGCCCCTTCATCGCTGTATCCATTGTCATCCTGTGTGAAAGGTATAGATATGAAATGAATACTTCCCGGTTTTTGACGTATGAGAGGAGCGATGGCAGGCCGTGTAAAAGAATGTAGCGGGAAGCTGAGACATTATAACGTTAAACCCCTTTCACCCTGCCTCTTAAAGACGGCAGCCTCAAACCTTTTTTCTGTTGTCACCTTTTCGTGTGAAAGAGATACATTTCTGGCTTTTGATATTATCAGAAGTGGAATGGCAGTCTGTGAAAGAGTATCGCAGAAAGGTGGGATGTGGGTGTATTGACTTTTAACACCTGGCACTCATTTTTCCCCACTCTGTTGTTGGCATCTAACAACTAACGAAAGAGTTGTGTTCGTATGAAAGGCAAAAGGGGGCACGTTCCAGATCTGTTGCGCTTTGTGCAGAATTTGCGTGAAAGGACCTCAATGTAAATGCCGGAGAGCCGTGCAGTCTCTCCCATTTTCCCATTTTCTCACTTGTAGACTTCTCCGTATGAAAGTGCACAGAATTGCAGCAACATCCCCTGTTTGTTGGGTTCTGTGTGAAAGGCAAAGGCAGATACATATGGGTGCTTGTTTCCTTGTGGTCAGATGATGTTTGTCACTAGTCTTTCTGACTTTCTCCGACTCCTGTTCCCTAATCTTTATTTAGACTCCAGTGCGCCCTTCCTCGCACTGTGGGTGGTCAGAACCCCACCGGACGCCTGGCGCGCTGATAAACACGCCTGTCAATCCTTTTTACGCCGGCTGGACAGCCGCCAGACTTCAACGCTAAAAGAAGACTATATTAAAGGCGTACTCACGCTAGGTTATTAGGTGGATTACTGTAGAGTATTTCTAGTGTACATGTGAGTAACTGGTCCAGAGAGTGATTGCGTTCATGATATTCTATATTTCATATTGGCATGGGATGGCGTGTGCATGGATTTCCATGATTTGATTTCCAGTTGTCTTTATTTCTATTGTGCAATGTGGCCGTTTCCATGAATAAGTGGCGAGAGGAACGAGTACACGTATTGTACCGTAGTGCATGTCACGTCGCGCATGTGGCAGAACATTCGGTGGATTTTGTTTCATGCAATCCACCCATCCGTTTTCTTAACCGCTTTTCCTCACAGGGGGCACGGGAGTGCTGGAGCCTGTTCCAGCTGCCGACGGGCACATAAAGACAGACAACAATCGCACTCAGAATCATATTTAGAGTGTCTAATTAATGCATGTTTTTGGATGTGTGAGGAAAACCGGAGTGCCCGGAGAAAAGCCACGCAGGCACGGGGAGAACATGCAAAATCCACACCGATGGGGTGGGGATTGAACCCTGGTCCTCAGAATTGTGAGGTCAACGCTTTACAGCTGCACCACTGTGCCGCCTGTTTTATACAATATTGATGTTAATTGAAATATGTATTGCATACTTTCCATTGCTTTTTTTTAATGCGGTAGTTTATTTCTAGTCACTGGTTTTATTTTTCTTGGGTTAGGCTCACAAAAATACGGAGCCCCCAAAGAGACATTGAAAAAAAAAACTGGTTTCTCATTGTAATGAGAAACTTTCTCATTGGAATGAGTAAGTTTCTCAACGTCACGAGTAAGTTTCTCATTGGAATGAGTAACTAGTCCATTGCATGTGTGCATGTATAAAAGACCCTTATTCCTTATTCAGGAAGCTACCACTAGCAGGCAAATAAGCGACGACCCATAGGTAAACGTTTTTCAACACTCTCATTGTAATGAGTAACTTACTCATGAGTAATGAGTAACTTACCAATGAGTAAGTTCATTTTAATGAGTAACTTACCAATGAGTAAGTTACTCATTAAAATGAACATGTTACTCATTACAATGAGAAATAAGGTTTTTTTTTCAATGTCCCTTTAGGGGCTCCGTACAAAAATCATGTGACCTATACATATATTTATATTTTTTTTAATTTGTGGAGTATTTCAAGTTGTTTTGTATTTTTTTTTTTTGGATTGTGAATAATGGGGCTATGAGTAAATGTAGGGCATTAATTGTATGAAAGTACATCTCAAGCACTGTGGACTTTTTCTTGTCATCTGTAGAATATTTTGCCGTTTCACTGAGAATCTGCCGCACCCCCACCGGCTCCTCCACTCACAAAAATACAGAGCCCATGTAGGGACATTGGAAAAAAAAAATGTTTTCTCATTTTAATGAGAAAGTTTCTCATTGTCATGAGTAAGTTTCTCATTGTCATGAGTAAGTTTCTCATTGTAATGAGTAACTTTCTCATTGTAATGAGTAACTCGTCCACTGCATGTGTGCATGTATAAAAGACCCTTATTCATTATTAAGGAAGCTACCGCTAACAGGTAAATAAGCTATGACCCATTGGTAGCCGTTTTTCAACACTCTCATTGTAATGAGTAACTTACTCACGAGTTAGAATGAGTAAGTTACTCATTACAATGAACACGTTACTCATTACAGTGAGAAATCAGTTGGTTTTTTTTTTTTCCAATGTCCCTTTAGGGGCTCCGTCCCATGCGACCGATCGATATATAATTTTTGGGGGAATTTGTGGAGTATTTCAAGTTGCTTTGTTTTTTTTTTTTGTATTGTGAATGATGGGGCTATGCGTAAATGTAGGGCATTAATTGTATGAAAGTATATCACAAGCACTGTGGACTTTTTCTTGTCATCTGTAGAATATTAGGTCGTCCCCCCCCCCCGCCCCCCCTCCGCGCGCTCCTCCACTTTGGGAATCTCTTCCGTAAAGTGACGCCATACTCTGCGGATTCCTGAGCTATAAACAGAACCCCGGAGCGGCTGAGGGGCTGAAATGTACCCAAGCTGCTCATCATGATTGCATTCCAGTTTCAGTCAAGTAAAACATGGAATAATAATAATGACCAGTGTCCCTAGTGCTGGCGTGGCCCCGCCCACACAGGAAGTGAGGGCTGTCAACATACATATATGGGCTGGCCTGAGCCTGGAAAGAGTTTCTTTTCCGAGTATGCTGCTATTAAAATTGATCTCTCATTTTTTTTTTTTTTTTTTTTGCTGATGACCTCATTAAACGCAACTCAGTATGGAAACTATTTGACGGCGTGCGCGCGCGCACATCAGACCCCCCCACCCCCTCCCAACCTAACCAATTTTGTTTTTGCTAACTTACCCTAAATTGAGGTCATTTTCCGTGTTGTCCAACCACAAGCGAACTGCCACGGAGTTGCCCTCTCGGCACAGTGTGAAGATGTCATCCATGTTTACGCAGGGGTGCGCCTTTAAATTCCGTTTGGACTGAGGGATGTGCAGCCGGAAATGTAGTTAAGAAGGGGAAAAAACCGCAACTTCAACTTTGTTAAAAAGAAAACTAATGCGGCACAAAAACCGAATTAAAAGACCTTACCTCTTCAGCTGTTTCAGTTTTCCCACCCAGTCTTTACAAAAGTTCTTCCCCATAAGTGAGAAGCGCGGCGGGGCGCGAGTTGGCCCCGCCTTCGCGGTCATTGTCCCGGCTGCTGCCGGCAGACCGGGACGGTCCGGTATCGTGGACCTCGGTCGCCCCCTGGTGCGCACAGGCAGCGTCGCTGCATGCCTGCGTCCCGCCGACGTCACTGATGACCGCGGCTGGCGTCAAGCATGTCTCCTTATATGGAATTACAATGAGGGACTTTTTCTTTGTGATTGTTCTTCTTTTGGTGAAATGGATTTATTGTTTGTTTTGATATTACACGATAAATGATTCCTACGCGCTAACAAGTTCATCTAAACATGACAAATACAGTAAGTAGTTTATTATCCACTCTTAATATTTACACATTTTACTCATTGACGTTGTAAGACCGCCTCCTCTTCCTCTTCTCCCTGCTCCTCACTGTTCACCTTCATGTTCTTCCTCTCCCGCTTAGTTCCCTGGTTCTCCTCCTGGCCACTCTCCTCCTCCTGCCTCACTGACCCGTGGGCTCTCCATCACTCGAGTGAGCCTCCTCCTCATTGCGACCAAACTCCTCTTTGCTTTTTTCCTCCTCCTGGTGGTCATCCAGCGCCTCCTCATCGCTCTGTACCTCCTCCCCCTCATGACCACCCAGCGCCTCCCGTTCTCCCTCCTCGCCCTTATCCATCTTTCCACCCAGAGCCTCCTCACCGCTTCGTTCCAGCGACCCTCCGGCACATCCTCCTCGAGGACGTTCTCCTTGTCGTGGTCGCCCATTGCCTTGGTGTCACTCTGTCGTTCCACCTCCTCCTGAACATAACTTTCGTCCACATCCATCGCCTCCTCCTCCTCCTCTTCTTGCGCTCCACTGGCCCTCTCCTTTCCCTCTTTGTCCGTGTCCTCCTCCTTTTCCTTCTCTTGGTCGCCATCTTTCTTCTCCTCGTGGTTGCTGTCCTCCTCCTCGCTGCCGCTTTCCTGCCCGCTGTCACTTTCATCCTCACTGTCGCTCTCGTCGTCGTCATCATCGTCGTCGTCCTCCCCTTGGTCAGTGTCCTCCTCCTCGTTGTCCGTGTCTTCCTCTTCGTCGTCCTCCTCGTCATCGTCATCGCTGTCCTCCTCCTCTTTGTCATCTTGGTCGCTCTCCTTCTCGTTGTCGCTTTCTTTCTCCTCCTCCTCATCGTCGCTCCCTTCCTCCTCCTCCTGGTCGCTGGCCTCTTCTTTGCTGCTCTCTTCCTCTGCTTCTCCCGCCTCCCCTGCCTCATTGCTTTCCTCCTTCTTTGGGTCAACCTCTTTCTCCTTGTCCTTCTTCTCCTCCGGGCCATTCTCCTCAGGGTCACTGTTTTTCTTCCTCTCCTCTTCCTCGTCCTCATAGTAATTTATGTTCTCCTTTTCTTCCTTGTTGCTCATTTCCTCCTGCTCATGACGGTCACTCACTTTCTCCTCCTGCTTTGTCCTTTCTTCCTCCTCGTCACACTCTTTTTCCTCCTCATCTTTCTCTGCCTTCTCCTTCTCAGGCTCCTTCACAAAACAACTGTTCTCCTCCTCTTTATCATTGTTTTTCTCTTCCTCGTAATTCATTTTCTCCTCATATAGGTCAACTTTTTCTTCTTCTTGGTCATTTTTCACATTCTCCTCCACATTGCAACTCATCTCCTCCTCCAGTTCAACTTTTTCCTCCTCCTCTTCTTGGTCCCTCTCCTTGTCCATGCTGTAATTACTTTTCTTCCCCTCTTTATCCTTTACCTTCTCCCCCTTCTCCTCCACATTGTAACTCATTTTCTCCTCCATCTCCTGGTGAGCTTTTTCCTCCTTTTCTTGATCCTTTTCCTTCTCCTCTCCCTCGTCCACAATGTAACTCATTTTCTCCTCCTCCAGTTCAGCCTTTTCCTCGTCTTGATCCTTCTCCTCCACCTCCTCTTCCTCCACATTGTAACTCATTTTCTCCTCCTCAGTGTCACATTTTTCCTCCTCTTCTTGGTCATTTTCCCGCTCCACTTCAACATTGTTCCCAATTTTCCCCTCTTGCTCCAGATCACCTTTCTTCTCATCTTCCTTCTGGTCAGCCCTGTTCTGCTCTTCCTGCTTGCTCTCTTTCTCCTCTTTATGATTATACTGTCCCTTCTCCTCTTCCATACCACCCATTTTTTCCAAATCACCATAATCCCTCTCTTCCTCCCCCCTCACGCAGTCCATCTCCTGCTTTTTGTCATTTGGTTTCAAGTTATTGTAACTCCCCTTGTTCTCCTCCTCCTGCTCATTCGTCATCTTATCTTGATGATCACCCTCTTTTTTCTCCTCTTCCTCTTGGCCGCCTCGCTTCTCCCCTTCATCCTGGTTGCTCTTTTTCTCATCACCTTCATAATCTCTCATTTTCTCCTGGACCTCCTGGTCATCAATTTTCTCAACAAAATCACTCCCTTTCTCCTCCTTCAACTCGTTAGTCTCCTCCTCTTGGTCATTCTGTTGCACCCCCTCCTGATTGCAATTCGTTTTCTCTTCCTCCTCGTCATCCTTTTTCTCTTCACCACAAACACTCCCTTTCTCCTCCTCTTCTCTACTCTCTTTGCTCTGGTCTGCAGAATCACCCTCCTTCTCCTGGTCTTCTTCCTGATCAGCCATTTTCTCCTCTTCAATATGATCACTCACTTTCTCCCCCGTCATCCAGCCACTCTCCTCCTCCTCCTTCTGGTCATTCATTTTTTCTTCATTTTCAAAATCACTTTCTTTCTCCTCCTTGACCCAGTCCATCTCCTCTAGCTGGTCATCCTTTTTCTCCCCCACCTCCTCATAACTCCTGCCCTCCTCCTCCTCGTTGCCCCTTTTCTCCTTATCCTGATCATCCACTTTCTCCTCCTCCTTGTCAGCCCTTTTATCCTCTTCATGATCCCCCCTCTCCAACTCCTCCTGCTGCTGCTCTTCATTCATCTCCTCTTCCTCTCCGTAACTACTCTCTTGCTCCTCCTGCATTTCCTGGTCTCCCCCTTGCTCCTCATTATAACTCCTTATTTCAACCTCCTCCTCCTCCTCCTGGTTGTTGTTCTCCTTGTCTTGGTGACTACGCTTCTCATCCTTTTCCTGGTCATTCTTCATCTCCTCCTCATTATGATCACTCTGTTTCTCATCTTTCACCCAGTCAATCTCCTCTTTATCATTCTTTTTGTTCTCCTGATTGCTTTTTTTCACCTCCTCTTCATCATCAGCCATTTTCTCATTCTCTTGCTCCTCTTGGTCAATATGATTAATGACTTTCTCTTCCTTTAACCAATCTTCCTCATTCTTTTTCTCCACTTCACGGTTGTTCTTTTTCTCCTCCTTTTGATCACTCTCTTTCTGGTCCTCCTCCTCTTCTTGGTTATCAACTTTCTCCTCCTCATAATAACTTTGGTTTACGTCCTTCCTACACTCGATCCTCTCCTCTCGGTCATCCCCCTTCTGTTTGCTCTTTTTGACATCTTCGCTATCGCTCCCTTTCTCCTTCACCCACTCAAACTCTTCCTGTTGGCTCTTTTCTTCATCTTCACCACTCCTCCCCTTTCCCTCCTGCTCTCCCTCCTTCAACCAGTCCAACTCCTCCTCTTGGTCATTCCTTTGGTCCTCTTGGTTTCTCTCTTCCATTTCATGCTTACCCTTTATCTCCTCTTGCTCCTCCTGGATACACATTTTCTCCTCCTCCATCCAGTGAATCTCTTGGTCTTTTCCTTTCTCGTATACCTTGTGGTTGCTCCTCCTCTCCTCCTCTCTGTGATGGCTCTGTTTCTCCTCCTCAACATGATCATCGACTTTCTCTTCCTTCATCCAGTTAATATCTTCTTCCCACCCTTTCTCCTGATTGGAACCCGTTATTTCCTCCTCTTTCAGGTCACCCTGTTTCTTCTCATTAGCATCACTGTTTTTCTTCTCTTTCTCCCGGTATTTATTGTTGTTTTCCTTGTCTTCACTACTCCCCTGGTCACCATTTCTTTCCCCTTTCGTCTCCTTCACCCTGTCAGTCCCTCCTTCTTTGTGATTCCATTTCTCCTTTTCCACACTGTGACTTTTTATCTCGAATAGGTGATTTTTCTCCTCCTCTTTATGACCACTCACCTTGTTCTTCTCAAGGTCGATTTCTTTCTCCTTATCATAATTCCCTCCCATTCCAACCCCTTCCAGATGTGTCTCTTCTGTTTTTCTGTCTTTCACCTCCCTCGCACTCCCTATTAGCAAAGAGTTTGCCTCCTTTCCAGACATTCCTAGGGCTTTTGAGTCTCTCAATGAATTATTGGAATTAACGGGAAATATTCTACGCTGCGCCTCCTCCACACATGTCAGGTAGAACTCCAGCCAGCCGTCACGGATGCAAATCGCGTGATGCCGGCGTTCTCCCACCCGGTAAATCTCCCGGAAACGTCGCGGTTTCAGACTCGACAGGCAGGAGCGTATTTGCAGCTTAATTTTACTCTCCATTTGGCGTGACTCTGCGTCACGCTGTTGCCTGTCGTAGCGAGACTGCTTTGACGCGATCGGGTCACCGCATTACTTCCTGATGAGTTTTTTTCCCCTCCTCTCATTCTGGCGATTTCCAGACTTTCCTGCCTTTGTCGATGACTACTTCCCTGTCTCATAAGGGATGACAGGGCTGTGATGTTTGGCGTTGATCATTATGACACGTGGGTGTAAATAAGTCATTGTCAGCAAGTGTATCCAGTATTCGTGATTGACGAGGCAGTGGTACTTAACCAGAGTGGGCGCCTACAAAATGTTTTTAGACTTCATTAAGCAAGATTTGACTCACTGCTTCGCAGGGACTGTTCAGAGTAAACAATTGTACAAAGTACGTTTGGGATGTGTGTGTGTGGGCGGGGTGGACAATGTAATACAAGTATCTGAAGTCCTTTAGTAGGATTTTAATCACTGAGTGTACATTGTTGCTTAATGTGCAAGTATGGACCAGGTTCAGATTGGAAATATATTTAGGGAGAAAGACATTAAAAGAACATAAATATGGGATTTTCCAAGATGACGAGATAGTTGCCAAAGGTACACTCTAAATCAGATTTGGAACTGGAACACAAGGAATACACCTGAAAGAATGTATACATAGAATACATAAAAGTGTGTTAAGATGTTGGATAGGATCTTCCCTTGCAATCAGTTTTAGATTTGTATTAGACTCAGCTGAAAATTCCAGCTTCTGAATATTGCACGAAATAGCAACTTTCATCCAAATTTGATAGGCTTTACAGAAGATTTTCTCACAGAAGGACAAGGAATACTTGTATGCATGTGTGAAATCTGCATCAGATTTGGATTAAACTAGTTCTGAGGAGGTAAAGGTCCCACCATTCCCGACGCTGTCCGTCTCCTGGGCGATTTACTCGCTGTTCAGGTAGACGTTGCTCGGAGAATCCACTGATCCGAAGCAAGGGCTGTGGATGGTGTCCGCCACGTGGGTTGACAGCTGCTTTGACCGTTGTCCTTGGAGCTTCTGCTGTCGTTGTTTTGCTACATTGAGATCCAGAGAGGCGTAGTTGATCAGGGTGTCCCTTGAGGCCTGAACAAAATGTCACATGAATCATTGTATGGCAGCGTTTTTGATGACATTGCAAGGCAGCGTCGGGACCAAGTTATTACTTTAAAAGTCATAAATTGGTCTCAATTCTTTGCCCTCAAGTCCCAAGGTGAGAGAGGCAAGTGCTGGAACTCAAGGTCACGTCAGAAGTCTGAGACTTTGAAAGTGAAAGCCAAGTTGCAAGTCCTAGATTTTAAAACAGGACTTTTGGACTCACCTGTCGCAAGTCCGAGACTTTGATACTCCAAGTCGACGTGTTTCGACTTTGTCTCTGGACGTCCGTGTCTCGACTTGGGACTTGAGCCTTAAGTGCAAAGACTTGAGACTGCCTTGTGGCATGGAAAGCAATGACTTGGTCCTACTGTAAAAATCTTTGCACGCCCCTCCGGCCCAAGACATTGCCAGACATGGCAGGCATCGCTGCATGTGAACATTTAGGACAGCACATGTCCCAGCTGATATTAGTTAGCATTTTTACAAGACATGACATGATTCAATGCATGTGTTTGGATTTTGGAAAACACTGCATCATTTGATACTACCTTAGCGTTTTAAAAGACATCACATGCTGTTTATATTTTAAGTCTTCACTTGGATGAACAGATAATTTTCAAACAGACAAGCTGTATCAATGTGAGCATTTAAGATACTGTATTGGAGTTCTTGCATGGATCAACGCATGCTTGCATTTTAAACGAACGGACGGCTCAACGCAGTGTATGCGAGCATTTTAGAGGATGTGGCATGGATACATTTTAGCGGGTCAGAAGTCATGACTTGTCATTCTATCGGAAAATCATGACTGAAGTACGCTTGTGCCACATGAACAGCTTGTGGTTGTCGAGGCTTTTTGATGCATTTCCGCATGTTTGCTTTTTCTGGAACACTTTTTTTCGAAATTTCATTTTTCATAACTGCCTGAGGTCTGACCACAAATGTCGACCCACTTTCCGGTGTGAAATCAAACCTTCATGTTAAAACTGAATGACCTGTGTAAGAAAACAGTTAAAAGTTAAATAAGTGTGTAGATCGCAGACCTCCAACAAGGCTGAGGTCCTAATTCAGGTTAATAAATAAATGTTTGTTAGTACTTACTACTGACCCACTCTGTACTTGTTTGTTATTACTACTTTTTGGTTCATGGATGTAAAAATACATTTCTTCTGCACTTTTATTGATGTTCGCAACATGCTGTTTCTTGTGGGAGTGTAGACGAGACTAGATTTTTAATTTCATTTCATTGTATTTATTTTTTTAAATATATATTTTGATCATTCAATTTATTTGAGTGTGATTTAACACGAACAAATAAAATAAATATTTCAACAACATTACATAATTTTATTTATTGCTTTGCAATTCGACTCAGTGGATACAATACATTTATTGTAATCCAATACATTTTTTAAATCGCTGCATGTCGTCAATAGTAACTTAATTCAATGTAATTACATTATTTTTGGAGTATGTTTTTGAGCATCAATGATCAAATGATCAATTTGTGTATCTTTAAAATGTTTTTAATGTATTCAATTATTCATACCAGAACTACTGTTTGAAATGTTTGTATGTAGTGAATATATTTCTGAGTTTAATTAAAAATTTTATTTTGTATTACTTAATACAACTTTTTTAGACCAAATTGAATACTTTTTAATGATTTGTTCAATCATTTATCAAAAATAATTAACTCTCGTGAGTTTTGCCATTATTTTTTGGAAAATTATTATTTAATATACTGTATTTCAATGTCATGTGATACATATTTCTTTCATTGGTTTTAATTTAACACCAATTTTCTCACTGAGAACAAATGGAGAAAATTCATTCAGTATTTAGTATTTATCCTTACCAGATGTGAACCAGAGTCTGTAAAATACCTGTACTGAAACACTTAGTAAACAAAAAAAGGATAAAAATGTAAAAACCTCTTAGTCACAACTCAAAAGAACACCTTTTGTCGTGCTTGCAGTGATCCATTGAAGTGTGGGTTCAGATGAGGCACATGTAATGTGTCACAATCCCCAGAACCTGAACACAAAAACACCTTTGTGTTAATGAAGTCACACAAAGATGTAAAAAAAAAAAATAAAGTAATTGCACAGATCGCTAACCTTTAATGTTTCCGTAGATGGGATTTTGGTGGCTGTTGTCGGCCTTGTCTTGGTCCTTGGGTTGATGGGTGTTAACAAAATGGCGCCTCCCCTTCTCTGAGGGTCTTTTGACAAAAGAACAAACAACCCCCCCCATCCCGCCAAAAAGGAACGCTTGGTCATGTCATCTTGTTGCTGTTGCAGTTGGAATTAAAATTGTATTATTACCTGTCTGCAGCGTGACCGCATGTGCAACAGCAGCCTTCTGGTTTGATGAAAGAAAAAGTGAGTTTTGGGACGGTAGGGCTACCTTCATTAAGCGCTACATATTTCCTACCGTACTTGCACACAAAGATGTCCGCCGCGTGATGCAACAGGCGGCGTTGATGCAGAGTGACACGAGCAAAGCCACAGACAGGAGCAGGAGGGGGACCAGTGTATCTGAGCATTCTTGGGAAAGAAAGGAAAAGAGTGATGCTGTAGAATAACCTTTTTTTTTGCATGCTAACACTTTTATTCCAGATGGGGGGAAAAAAAAAAAATATTGTGCGTCACATCATACTGATGTGAGCTGCCTATAGCAAATCAACAACTCATGGAACAGCTACTGTATAAACATCCGCTACCACAACAAAAACTTCATCTCATCTAACCACAACACACGGTAAAAAAAACTAACGACAAACAACCCGTCATTAATGGCAACACCTGTAATAACAGCTGTAATGACATGACAATGTAATGATGTCATCGTAAGAACATATTTAACAACTGCAATGAAAACTTGAACAATCAACGCCGTATCAAACACTGTTACAATAAATGTATGAACAACCACAAATATAACGTGAACTGAAAGAGCAACTGTAATTACAACTTGAACAATAACTGTAATGCTAACTAATAATGAAAAACAAGAGTATTAACAGCAAATGCAATAACAGTCATTTTCACAACTATGGTAAGAATGTCAACAACAACAACAACAACAACCGTATGAACGACTGTAATGACAACAACTATTAAAACGACCGAACAAGCTAGTAGAATAACAACTGTAACAACTGCAATGATGACTACAAAAACAACGGTCATATCAATAACTAACAATGATAAGTTTATTTCCAACTTGAACAACAACTATCAGCATCTGTAAAAACGACAACGACTCAACTGTTACAAAAGCTATAACATAATAACTTAATATATATAACTAATCAGATCAGATTTGAATGTGAACAGCAGCAAAAATAGCAACACCACTGCACACATACAGTATAAGTATGCAATACTTTATGGTGTACATGTTATATATTATTTTTCCTCTTACCTTCTTTGGTACTCATGATGGGTCTCGGTGGTTGTTGCGTTGTGTTGTTGTATGCCGCACAGTCTGCGCTTAGAACACACCTAAACACACACAGGATGTGGTTCAAACCCGGCGGGACGTCAGAGCGCAAAAGTGCACTTTGGCAACCGCATCGCGCGACCGATAAATAAAAGTTTTCCGTAGATCTGATTTATGCGATTAAAAAAAAAAACCCTTTACATAAAAATGCCATTTCCTGTTGTGCGATTGTTGTTGCATCGGGAGGACAACAAAGCAACAAAACCGTGAGCAGCACAATCCATAAGAAAGATGAAATGTGTGTAATGCCTTAATGTGACGTATTGATCGCTTATTTGCTCCGGTGGCTTATTAGCGCAAACAAATATTGATGAATTTTTTTTTTAATGCTTTGGAGCCCTTTTTATAGTCCCTGCAGTTTAATTGGAATCCTGACTTTGAAATCCCAACCCCCGGCCTGAAACACGAACTCTCTTAACACCTTACTTTGGAACCATAAACCAGACTTAAAACCCTTAACTAAAACCCAAACACTGTCTTGAAGCCCTACTTTGATACTCAAAGCCCGTCTAGTAAACCTGGCCTTGAAACAGCATTCTTGGCTTGTAACCTACTTTCAAATTCTAACCCCAGTCCAAACCTGAATTTGAAACCCCAACGTGACCTCAAACCTGAGATTTGAGACCCTAACCCTATTTTAAAACCCTACTTTGAAACTCTTAAGCGTTTTGGAACCCTGTGGTAGGGCCATACTGCCACCAGGGGGCAGACAACCTACACTTTAGTAAACTACCGCTTCAGTGAGTTGCTATTTATGAAATTGTTCATATATCATGACTAATATTGTTATGAGCGAATCAAGCTGTCTGTCCGTTATTTTAGCCCCCCCCCGGCCCCATTTTATGCGAATGATTTTCAAGATGTGAAGTGAATATGTCGCGATCTCCAGCAACGTTGCATAATATATCAAACATATTTATTCAATTATTTACCGACTTTCATGTCCTGGTGCTGGCAAAATCACAGGAAAAAGTGACCGAAGCAAGAACACAATTTATTATTATTATTATTTTTCAAATTGAGTAGAATCGGGGAGCGAGATCATGACCATCTTTGCTTCCCCGCACCCCTTTTTCCGGAAAAATTAAAATCGTCCATCTGTCCGTCCGTCAGTCAGTCCACCATTGATCTATCTATACCTTGATTACCATCACCCCCAAAAATCGTTTGAGAAAATACTTGAAGCTTTTGAGGAAAAAAAATACGTTTTGCGAGACGAAGTCCAATTTTCTTAAAGCTAAAATATCTTACAAGATGAAAAAAAATCTGATTTTTCAAGAATACATTTGTGTTCACATAGAAAAAGAATAACCTGACAAGGTTAGTTATAGAATGCTATGAAGATAATGCCTGTATGTAATGAGGAAAACATTTTTTTTCAGAAAAGTCACAAACGCATGAGAACAAAAACACATTTGAAAAAAGTTCAGATTTACAAGAGAAAAGGGTCCTATGACTATAAATAATAAAAAAAAAAGTAAAAGTTGTAATGGTAAATTAATTTTGTTAGAAAAAAAATTGAATAGAATATTTTTTATTCTAATTTTAAAAATAAAATAAAGGCACAACCTTAATAATAAAGTCATATTAATATAAGAAGATAATATATTAATATATTAATAATAATTATAATCAATAATAATAAATTATTATTATTAATAATAATTAATAATAATACATTATTAATATTATCAACAAGAAATAATATATTAATAATAATTATTATCATAAATAATTAATAATAATAACAACAATAATAATAATCCTACAACAAGGCCCCAGAAAAAAAAACAACTTAGCATCCATGAATAACATATTAAATATTATTATTAAAAATTATTATTATCAATTATTATATATATATTAATAATATATTATTATTAACAATAATAATAATAATAACAATAATATTAATCCTACAACAAGACCCCAGAAAAAACTTAGCACCCATGAATAAAGGTTTTATCTTTTTGAGACAAAGCATTGTAATCTTATGCAAATAAAATGCTCGTTTATTCATGAGAAACTTTTTATTCTCACGAGTGTTGATCAGTTTTCAAAGAATAAAATTTTTTATCAAGGGTCAAGTATCATTTTTGTTTATCTGTATAGATTTTTTTTCGTTTATAAACAAAACTATCTTACCATATGTAATTTTTTTTTTCAAAATGAAAAAAAAAAAAGATGCTCAAAATCAAATACAACCACTGACTTGGGCGGCACGGTGGGTCGGCTGGTAAAGCGTTGGCCTCACAGTTCTGAGGACCCGGGTTTGATCTTGGCCCCGCATGTGTGGAGTTTGCATGTTCTCCCCATGCCTGCAGAGATTTTCTCCCGGGCACTGTGGTTTCCTCCGACATCCCAAAAACATTAATTGAACACTCTAAATTGCCCCTAGGTGTGATTGTGAGTGCGGCTGTTCGTCTCCATGTGCCCAGCGATTGGCTGGCAACCAGTTCGGGGTGTACCCCGCCTCCTGCCCGTTGACAGCTGGGAGAGTCTCCAGCACTCCCCGCGACCCTCTTGAGGATAAGTGGCAAAGAAAATGGATGGATGGATGAATTGGACTCACGCACTTCGTTTGCAAAGTGTAAAAACGCCGCGTTAATTAGGACGAGTAGCTTTAGAGTTTATTTTCCCGAGGTGAAAAGGTGAAGTCTGGAGGCTTTCGTTTCTTCTCGAGCCTCCCGAGAGTCTTGAGTCTGGAGTTCATTGCGGAAAAAGAGGAAGAGCAGCTGACAACCTCGGGCTACACCTCTCCAGTCCTCAATTCCACCTTTTTCCTCCAACGCTCGTCCTTTCTCTTTGCGGCCTTCTGCCGCCGATACGCGACTCCACTTGACTCCATTGATCGGTTCCGGCTGAGTTCCGCCGAGACGCTCAGATCGTGTGCCGAATTACCCAGAAGCCTTCATTTTGATATTTTGTTTGGACTGTGTTCCCTCAGGAGGAGTTTAATAAGGTGTAATAAGTTTATGAAGGTGGATTATTCTATTAAGAGGCTTTTTTGTTTTTGTACCAAAGGACCTCTTAAACTTTGCTGCTTTTATGAATAAGCACAGGAGGAAATACAAAATTCCTGTGGAAAAATGAGCTGCCATGCGGATTAATATTATTACCCAACGTGCACCATCAACTGTAACTTATTAAAAAAAAATACCGTATATCATGATCAGTCCATTCAGAAAGAAATTTGTCTCATCTCATTGCAAATAAAAAAAATTTAAAAAAATCCATTAAACTGACGCTTTCATGAAAGATTTTCAATTTTGAGATATTACGGCCACAATAAAAGTGGGGGAAAAAAGTCTCATTCTTGCAAAAAAGTAAAAAAAAAAAAAAAAAAAAAAAAATGCAATGAACTTAATGAGAATAGAGTAATTTCTTTCAGAAAAGTTTTACTGTTTGGGGAAATGTTGTAGTGGTTTAATTGAAACAAGTAGTTTTATGAAAAGATTTTTCATTTGAAAAAACGTCATCACAATATTATGAGACTAGTCATTTTTTATAGAGAAGAATTAATCGCATGAAAAAAAAAAAAAAACGTGAACCTGTGCAGTGTATTTTTCATAAATTTTGGTCACGATCTCTCTCCACGATTCTACTCAAGTTAAAAATAATAATAATAATAAATCGTGTTCTTGCTTCAGTTACTTTTTCTGTGGAAAAAACACACTTCAATAAGGTGTATTTTTCAAAGAAGAAATGAAAAGAAATCATACGAGAGTCTGGAATGAAGTTGCCGTGTTAGATACAAAAGTCTTCTGAGGAAAAAAAAAGTTATAATTTAACACGAAAAAACAACAATAAATTAAGAGAGTAAACTTATATTGTTTCATTAAAAAATATACAATCTTACAAAAATCCTATTTATAAAAAAATATCAATTTTTTTAGAGTGTTGTAACCCTGGTAGAACTGACCTCCGGAGAAAAATTACTTGTGTGTTTTTACACACTTGGCCATTAAAGCTGATTCTGATTCTGTATTTGAATAAAAAAAAAAAAAAGTGTAGTCATCTAAGAATGTTTTTCAAGAAAAATCTATTGTACAGTGGGAAAAAAAAGGATTATTTTGGAATTAGGAGCAGTTGTATTCTTACAACAATGTCTTATTTTTAGAGAATTCTATGTTGCTAATTTTTAATGTATATTTTATCATCTTACTAAACTTTTTTTTTTTTTAAATGTGAAAAACTAATAAGAAGAAAGTTTTTTTTTTTTTTAATCTTTGAGGGGCAAAAGAAAAAAAATCTTTGGAGGAAAAAAGGAAAAAGCTCCGTTTTGGCATGTAATATCGCTTCGGGGTGCCGAGTCATGATTCCCGATGCCCTCTAATGTCTGACAATTAGCTCGGGACTGGCTTATGTGCTAAGGGTTAGCGTTAGAAGCTTGACCTACTTGTGCGTAGTTCTTCAACGTATGTTTTTCAACCCGTCCGACCTAATGGAGGTCCATTTTGTTCCGCCACGACGGCTCGGGCTTGGCGATGGCGTCGCGCTGATTAGCCGCTGATGTGTCCTACTTTGTGTTTGCCATGTAGCCGTGTTAGCACTAGCATCTAGAGCATGAGGCGAGACGGGCCTTTTACAATCCCCACAAATCTTTGTGGGTTTTGTGCCAGTTTTACGGAGTTGTTGTTTCTGTTTACTCCTGAGGTAAAGTGGGATTGTTACCAAGTGAAGAAGGAATACTCTTATGAGATTGGAACCATATTTAATCGAGGAAAGCATCGTTTTTTTAGAGAAGTCACTTAAAAAAAAAAACAAAATAACAATTCACAATGTTCTGACAAAAGAAAACGTTTTGTATTTCTAAGCAAAAGCTGTTTGCAGAAAAAAAAATCTGACAATTGTATTTTTAATGAAAAAAATTAAAATTAATTAATAAAAAAAAATCTGAAAAAAAAGTCAAAATGGAAATTTTTTGGGGAGCAGAAATCCTTTTACATACATTACATTTCAAAAGCATTTGTTGAGGAAAAATAATCTTATTAAATGAAAGTCAGAAGTTCTGAAAATATTTTTTATATATAAAAAAAGAAACAATCTTTTGAGAAAATGTAATTTTTTTTTTTAAACCCCAAGTAAAGTCATTGGTACCAAGAAATGTTTATATTTCCCCCTAAAAATGGTGCAATCGGAGAAGGATTAAGTTGGATTCTTGCTTGCAAAAATTTCGCTTTCTTTTAACAACGAAATCATTTTAATTCTTAACCCGCCTCCTGCCCGTTGACCGCTGGGATTGGCTCCCCTGCGACCCGAGTGAGGATAAGCGGCAAAAGAAAATGGATGGATGGATGGGAGTCAATTGATTGAGGAAGTGAACTTCCCTGAAAACAAACACCAGGGTATAGAAGGTTCTACTGGGAGAATTTAGTTCCTCACGGAGGGTCCGATTCTTTGAAGAGCTACTGAGAACTCTTTGAGGGGGAGGGCTATGCAGACAAACTCTGATTGGTTGACAGACCCCTCGACGCGTTTACTTTGTCATCCGCAGATCGGCTCGAGATCAGCGGATGAGAAAACTTTGAAAAGCAGAGATGTGGACTCGAGTCACATGACTTGGACTCCAGTCATTCATTTGATGACTTTAGACTCGACTTGACAATCCGTTCAAAGACTTGCAAGTCGACTCGGACTTGAACAGCAATAAAAATGGAAATATGACAAGAGTCAAGGCCAACAAAAAAATAATGAAAAAAAACAAAACACCCTGGCAGGGCTAATGAAATTGTCCGTCCCGGTGTCAACAACAACAAAAAAATAAGCATCATCTTTCCAGAACCAGACTTCATGCATTGACTCTTGGTCAGATTGTGAACCTTGCCCGTATGTGGGATTGAATCAAATGTCTTGCATGGGGGAAAAAAAAAATAACGTCCGTCCTCCTCCACAGCATATTCCTTCTCTTCTTCTTTTGTTGTTTGTCGCTTGCCGCAAACACAAAGCAAATTGAAGCAAGTCGTTAATGTTGCGTACTTATATAACTGCTCACACGCACACATGCACACACACACACACACACACACACACCACACACACACACACGCACGCAGCATCCAGACAGCGACGTCAAAGGCGATTACACACGTCGCAGATGATTCTTCTGCCCACATCGCAGCGAGAGTGTTACGTAACCCAAACAGAGCAACACCCGTCATGCCATGTACTGTAAAGGACCGAAGATGAATTTGTACAGGATGCATAAATTATAGCATTATCATAAAATGCCTCACACAACAAATTCCATTTTTGTAAACATTTTTTAAAAGTTCTGTTTATTTTTTTGAGGGAAGCCATGGTCTTTATGAGGAATTGAAAAAAGTGCATAATCGATTAATTTAGGATGAAACAATTTCAAATCCCATGAGATGAATACATAAGAATGTATTCATTTTAAATTAATGTTTTTTGACTCCGAACTAATCGTTAATCTAAATTCTCTTCATTTTAATAATCATCATCAATGGTAATCATCATGACATAAAGACCTACTGTAATTTCCGGCCTATAAGCCGCGACTTTTTTTCACACGCTTTCAACCCTGCGGTTTATGCGATGATGCAGCTAATTTGTGCATTTTTTTCCCAACGGCCACAAGGGGGCACTCGAGCATAAAAGGTCAGAGTGAGACCGCTGGAATATATGTGCCGAGGAAGTGACTTTTACCGGCCCGGTCCTGTTAGCGCTGCGCTAGCGTGTCACTGCAGTGTCTCTGATTTTTACTGGTATGTTTTATTTTAACCGGCCCTGTTAGCGCGGTGCTATCGTGAGCATTAGCACTGCACTAGCGTTACGGTTTAACTATCTGTGTACCTTCTTTCTTTGTACATACAGTATTTCGTGTTTCAATGTGGGCACTTGCGGCTTTTACACAGCTGCGGCGTATGTATGTACCAAATGGTATTTCCTTTACAAATGTACTGGGTGAGGCTTATAACCAGGGAATTACGGTACATTCAAATAAAATTTTAAATAATCACAATTTGAATGAATAAAATGTAGAAAATTGGTCTTTTCCATATCATAAAATCATGTAATATGATAAATAATGTTAAATATAAAAATAAAATGAAGACATTCCAAAAATGTTTGTAATGTAATATAATATAAAAATTATAAAATTATAACAACAGCTGACAAATGAGAAACAATAACAATGTATAAAATTTAGAAATGATGAAACTTCAAAGTTTCCTTAGTCTGTCTTCAAGATATCGCTATTTCCCACAGACTGTAAGGATACAAAAACACTAAGCTAATCAATAAACACATAAAGAAGTAAATAAAATAAAAAAATATATAAAAATATATTTTTTAAATAAAAAAAAATCAAATGATAAAAATAAACCAACATTTCAGAAAAAAACAAACAAACTGGAAAATATTTCTTTTCCATCGGTTGCCACATAGCGATGCTGAGGACCACCGCCAAATTGTCCACTTGATGTTTTTGCAAACAACAGAAGGCTTGAGGACACAACAACTTGTTCCAGCACACAATCATACTTGCCAAACACGTCGTGGTCAGACCCACCCCCCAGTTCCCCTCCCCTGAATGAAAAATATTCTCTCTCTTTTTTTGCGACTATCCCGTGCGGGCGCGAGTCTCAAAGACAGGCAATCGAAAAAAAGGGGATAAAAGTCTCCTTGCGGTGGACGTGAGTCTGAAGCCAAATTCAATGCAGACAGACTCGTCCACCTTTTGGTTCATCGCCTTTTTAATTTGTTCAAAGGCCCCGTCCGCATCGACCCCTGTCGTTATCGACCGCACATCCGGCAGACGTTACCGCGATGCTGGCCCCGAATTTGATTGGCGGGGAAACTTTCACACTTTCATCAACTGGGGAAAATCAAAGCGCTAACGTGAATGAATGTTGACGTTCTGAGGACGTGTTCACCAACGCCGTCAGATATTTTTCTTTGATGAAAATTGACCACCCCCCTCTAATTTTTGTTCCCAAATGTGTTTGTCTAATTTCCCTGACCAAAGAAGTGTTTTTCACTTTCATTTTTGTGTTAGCCAAAACGGGGAAATCGACCTCCTTTAATAGTTGAATTCTTTTCATATTTTTAGGTGTTACCAAAAATATCGATGTTTGTAGGTGGTTTCTCGGAGCTCCCAGAGCCAAAAAAAAAAAAGTGTTTTATTAACAACTTGAGAAAATGTAATTTTTGCGTTAGCCGCACTAACTCATTAAAATCTTCCCCCTTCAAAAGTGCAGTTCTTTTCATATTTGTGTGTCTTTCCTGGAATTTCTGTGGTTTTGTAGAAGGGATCCCGAAGCTCCCTGAGCAAAATGTATTTTTAGTTACAACTTCAAACATTTCCATTTTTTTGCACTAGAAGCGCTTGATGGAAAAAGTGTGATTTTTTTTTTTTTTAAAAATAAAAATTCACAGATCAGCATTAGGATCAGTAGCGAGTTGTCACCGAACAAGCAAAAGATCAAAACTCATAAAGCATAATTCTCTCTTTTTTTTTTTCTGGTTTGAAATGTCTTTGTGTCAATCAAGCCGTACATATTCTACACTACAAGGTGTTTTCATACATGTATTATTTATGCTTTTACTGTATATGTACTACTGCTAACAACAATCCCCTCTCCATGCATCCATTAAAAATATTAAGTATAGTATTATTACAGCTTATAATAGGCTTTATCCCCAAAAGCTTTTACAGCTCAATCAATTTGCAAACACTGTGCCGAAAGCTCTTAAGGGCGACTCGCTTTTGTTTGTCCTTAAGGGCCTCAAGTTGAATTAAAAGTCCCAAAATCACAATGTAATAAAAGTCTCTCGGGGGCGGATGGGATATTAAAATATGCTCAGTCATTCTGTTTTTTTTTCTTCGCTTTTTTTCCCTGTTTCCACACAGCAATAACTTGCGCACAAGATTCATAAGCCAGCAAATAAAGCGACCCCCACATAAATCTCCATAATGCGACCAACCTTCAACTAAAATGTAGATAATTCACAAATAATAAAAGCCACGGGGAAAAAAAATCAATAGGACATCCATATTTTTATGTCAAGTAATCTTTTTAGTATTTCTTAAAAAATAGCACCCCACCTCCAGTCCATGAGTTCAATAAACCTTGTGTTTATTGTGTACAAATATTGTGAAGGCAGCACGGTGGCGCAGCTGGAAAGCTGGAAAGTTGGCCTCACGGTTCTGAGGACCCGGGTTCAATCCCGGCACTCCCTGTGTGGAGTTTGCATGTTCTCCCTGTGCCTACGTGGGTTTCCTCCGGGCACTCCGGTTTCCTCCCACATCCCAAAAACATGCAACGTTAATTGGACACTCTTAATTGCCCATAGGTGTCATTGTGAGTGCGGCTGTTTGTCTCGATGTGCCCTCCGATTGGGTGGCAACCGGTTCAGGGTGCACCCCGCCTCCAGCCCATTGACAGCTGGGATAGCCTCCAGCACTCCTCGTGATGATAAGCGGCAGAGAAAATGGATGGATGGATGTACAACAGAAGCAAAACACGTTGTTCTGTGTCATATTTTACTGCTGTCTATCAAAAGTGTACAAGTATGTATGTATGTATCAGACATGATTTTTCCGTTTATAGGCGGAATCCCGTCATTTTAAATTGCATAGATAAAAGAAAAAAAAGTCAGTTTTTCTGCAATATTCCGACCATAACCCGTGCCAGAATCCACGCGCGTTCATGTTCCCATCCGACTTTTGCAAGCAAGGTGGAAAATTTGATACACGTCTGTTAATTGGTCGAATGTGGAACACATGTTAATGTTGTGGGACACATTCGACCAATGAAAACGCTTGTTGTATACGAGGTAGTTCATGGGGCCATTTGCAAGAGAGCGCGAGAGGAAAGACGCCTCCCGAGTGAAAGGAATTGATAGATATGTCAAAAATAAGTTCCGATGGGATTGGATGGAACGAGTAATCGTCGATACAGTTGGAAAGAAGGAAGTTACCACTCTGTTAAGGGACTTGGTAAAGCATTGACTTATGGATCAAGAGGTTTCAAGGCATTGGAAGTTCACGCGAAATGACAAAAACACGTCAAACAACCGCATTTAACTTTTCCATAGCTGGTACATTCCGACGTCAACCCAAGGCCAACAAACCTGAAGGACTTCACCCCTTGTTCACATCCACTACTCCCGGTATTGAGAGGCAAGATCCACCGAAACAACCAACCCTGGTTGCAATACCGTCAATACCGAGGTCAGAGTTCAGAAGCATCCATCCATTTTCTTTGCCGCTCATCCTCACAAGGTTCACGGGGAGTGCTGGAGCCTATCCCAGCTGTCAACGGGCAGGAGGCGGGGTACACCCCGAACTGGTTGCCAGCCAATCGCAGGGCACACGGAGACAAACAGCCAATCGCACTCACAATCACGTTCATGTTTGAGAAGATAAGCTGTTTTGAGATCATACTTTGTGGGAGAGTTTGATCTATTAATATGGACAATTAAAAACACTTTTAAGGGGTTCCAGCAGTTCACGACAGCGAACAGTAGTGTATTATTGTTATTATTTCCATCAATCCATTTTCTTTGCTGCTTATCCTCACGAGGTTCACGTCATTGGCCAGGAGGCAGGGTACACCCTGGACTAGTTGCCAGCCAATCGCAGGGCACACAGAGACAGACAACAGTTGCACTAACAATCACACCTAAGGGCAATTTAGAGTGTCGAATTAATGTTGGATGTTTTTGGGAGGTGGGAGGAAACCAGAGTACCCGGAGAAAACGCACCCAGGCACAGGGAGAACATGCAAACCCGGGACCTCAGAACTGTGAGGCCAACGCTTTACCAGCTGCACCACCGTGCCGCCGAGTTCAAAAGCAATTACTTGTAAAAATGTCTGCATTATTTACTGTTAACAAAACATGACCTTAATAATTGTTGTCAATTTCATGCGTTTCAATCATTTACAAAGCAAGAAATTAAGGAAAGAAAGAAAAAAATAATTTTTTGAATGGATATGATACACACGATATACAAGCACGCTTTCATGCCATGATGCAAATCTGAATTCAATTGAGTTTCACTTCTCGTAGTGTACTTATTTGAAATTTGTATTTGATTTGTAATTTTGCGGGGTAAAGGTATGCACCGAAATAATGAATATTGTGTCCATTTTGAAAACAGAACAGCATTTATTTATAGTTGTACTCGATATAGTTCATTCAAAATACAATTGATAAAACTTGCACGTTAAAATTGGTGATCATCCTTTGCTCATGCTTGCAGCCCCCAGACCCTCTGGCCATTTTTCAGTAATTTTTAATTCTGTCAAATCACATTTATGTGAAAAATACACTATTTATGATGACATCAGGCAAAACACTTCAGGATGAACAACAACAAATTCTTAGCAGCTTATCCTCATGCGGGTCGCGGGGGGAGTGCTGGAGCCTATCCCAGCTCTCAACGGGCAGGAGGCGGGGCACACCCTGAACTGGTTGAACCCATGGCCTCAGAACTTTGAGCCCAACGCTTTCCAGCTGATCCGTCGTGGCGCCGCAATATTGATAGTAATAATGGGGCGCACACTCGGACCTTGAGATGAATGCTGACAAATTCCATTGAAAGACGAGCACCGTCTGCTGTCAACGGAAGAAAATACTTTCGGCTTCTTTGTTCCATGTTTCGGAAATTCATCCTCCAAAGGTAGCGGCCTGAAGATTTTCGATACACTGCAACCAGATTGGGTTTAAAACGGAGCTTAAGAACTCGTCACCTTGACAAGCATACAAACGCAGCCGTACCAATATGATTTACAATATATGCGCAATTTTTTTTTATTTTTCATCATAAAACCATTATCATCATATCACAATACGAAATGTGTCAAATTCCAAATGTCTCCTCTCTCCACAATAGCACTCCAATTTTATATACTTTCATATGAAAATAACTTTTTGATACTCACTTCGGCTAAGTCTGACAGTTAAATTGAATGCTGGCGAGTTAAAAAAAAATTAAAAAAAAGAAAGCATTCCCCTTTTGTGACGGGGACGCATCAGAAATGAAACATTTTGAGGGGCGCCGACATCAATTATTGCCTTTTTTGATCGTCTCCCTATGCAATTTGTCATCCCGGTGGCTTTTATGGTTCATATTTGATGTGCCGCGCACCACCTGCAGTCACACAATCCTCCTTTGACGTAAATCAATGTTTTTCACTTTTCATTTTCTTTTCAACGCCCAGACGGCCCCCGCGGAACTTCACCTGCGAGCAAATTGAAATTACACTCAGCCAATTTTAATTTACGTTATAATATTATTTATTATTGTGGCTAGTTTCGGTTTACCTCAGGAACGGGACTTTTGGAGGAGGCAGTTTTACAATACAATGAGGAAACGGGCAAAAGTCTCAAAAAGCCACGTCTCAAATGACACGAGAAGTCCGCCATTTTGGCTTGTGACCGCCATTTTAGAATCGCTCCGGGAAGTTCGATGAAGATCAGTCAAAGCGTATTAATTTAAAAATGATTTGCACTTTTCCTCTGCTGCCATGTCTCCAAATTCAATCGGATTTGTGCCTTGACATGGGAAAAATTAATTCATTCAGGTGTGAAGATTTGCTAAAAATTGCTCCCATCTTCCTTTGCATATTTAAAAAGAAAACTTTTCCTGCTCATAACACACAGCCTGAAAAAAAAAAAAAACCTTGTATGTGTGGGGGAAAAAATGAATTCTAAGAGATGGAAAAGGGAGATGAGATGACTATTTATTGACATTTCCACACAATGCCCCCCCCCCTCACCCCAGAAAAAAAAATATTATGCTGTGAAAAGATGACATTATCTGGTCTGTGTCGGAGGCGCGTGGTGGTGCCAACGTGAAGAGCCCTTCAGAGTGGCCGCTTTTCATACCTTCGTCCATATTTCACGTGAAAAGGATGCAAGGGACAAAAGACAGGCGCATTAATTCAATTCACGGTGTTAATTAATTTTCTTAAGGGACATTAAAGGTGAACCGTGCAGCGATTCAACCAGTGAGCAAAACACGCAGTCGGCTCAGCTTCGCTAAATTTAAGCCCAAAGTAGGAAAAAAAAAAATCGAAACTTCAAAAACAAGCTCAGGTCATCTACTTTTTTTATGAAAGTGCACTTGTATCGTTATCGCTTAAGATCTGCTCGAGATAGAACTCGATCAAATATTTGTAAAACTAAAATAAAAACATAGCAGGTTTATTTTTGTGCTAAAAACGAAACGATGCGAAATTACTATTAGCATCGTCATAGGCCGAACCGCATCGGTTATTGACGTTCACCGCTTCGAGAAGCCCGATCGTTCTCCGTTACTTTCAACGTCCCTCAAATTTAGTTCTTTTCGACATTGCGCCGATTCATGATCAAGTACGGGCCCGTTCCGCGTTGTTCACTCTGGTTGCAGCCGGCGTCGGAGAAGACCTGAAGGTTAAAGAGAGGAAAATGGTTTTTTTTTTTGTGGTTATGCGTTATCTTAAAGGTCAAGTGTCATCCCTATAATCATTCTAAAATAGATATTGAAATGAAAAATACATATAACATTCTTCACTTCAATGTCTACACAAAAAAATAAATATGAGCGGAGAGCGCGTCATCCGTGCGCAAAGTTGCGGAAGTGTCATTCGACATCCGAGTGGTCGCCATATTGGCTGTCTCTACTGCCCGTGACGTCACCCCGGACTTTTGCCATTGAAAACACGCTGTGGCCCCTACTGTGGGAGTCGAACACGCCCCTTCTGACGTGGAAGCTCTTTTCGAAGAAGAGAACATCTCACAATCGAGTGAAGTGTCCGGGAATATTACCCTATTGTTTCGAGCCATATTTAGATGATATGCGGATCACTTCCATCTAACAACAGACTCCCAGACAGTATGTATGAGTCCCCTTGGGATGAATGCCCATGCGTGTAGAATTTTTTTGAATTTTTGGAATTTTTCTACTTTTTCCCAGTCTGAAACTTCCCCATCCATGCTTCTTCCGCCTGTTCACTTTCGCGCCGCTTTCGTGTGGTCGTTTTCGCTTCCACGTGGATTTCGCTATGGACATCTCACAAAGCCGAACACAGCGAATGAAAGAATACAGAAACGAATGCGAACGTATTGTTTGTTATTTATCAACTGGAAAGCACGTTCCAGCATTGAACAAGAATGAACTGAGGATTTTTCGGGTATGGGTTCGGGTGATATGACGCTTACTTTCACTATCCCAAATGTGCCTTAATGACTCAGCCTGAAAAATCCTCTGTTGATTCTTGTTCAATGCTGGAACGTGCTTCCCAGTTGATGAATAACAAGCAATACATTTGCATTTGTTTCTGTATTCTTTCATGCGCTATGTTTGACTTTGTGAGACGTCCATAGCAAAATGCACACGGAGCGAAAATGAACACATGGATGGAAAAGTTTCAGACTGGCATGGATGTAGAAAAAGTCGAAAAATTCAAAAAAGTCTACATGTATGCGCATTAACTTCAAGAAGACCTTTTAGCACTGGGAGCGCTCAGACCGTCACACTGGCGAGCCCAACACGGAAGCCTTCGCCAGCGAGCCCGACGCAGAAGCAGTCCGACGTGCACATCGACACATTTAGCACCCCTGTCATACGTACGCGGATCTTTTGTTACATTATGAGAGACGGATTACGTGGGTCCCCCCCCCCAAACTATTATTTTCCGTATACACATCTACCTGTCATTTGGAACCCACGAAACACGCGTCCTTTGCACGAGTGCAATCCATTTTTCACGACAAACCGGGTCTCTTGCAAATTTATGAAGGGTAAATCCATCCTCCCGAGTGTTCGAGCGATATCCAGCAATGCAACCAGCCGGCATTTTGGCTAGCACGAAGGAACAACGAGCTATCTAGCCCGCAGGTAAAACTAGTATAAACATACAAGACCGCTTGAGTGCGCTACTGCCTCCAACGTCACTTCCTGCTTCTTGTCGAAAACAAATCCCTGGAGAGAATTTTCATGGCGGGAGTGACAAAAAGCCATATGCGTCAAAATCATGTTTTGTGGTGAAAAAATGGATGGGTCCATACCGACTGCTGTTTTTTCATTAATAACATACTAAAAAAATCATCCATTTCATGACAGTGGCACTTTAAAAAAAAGTTATTTGGGTGTGCCTAATGAAGTGTCCAACAAGTCCAGTAATTACAAGTCAATCCAACATCAATGTTAATCTGCCTGGCATTTACCCCGTCATATTTCCAGTTACATAAAGCAGCCCGGGTCGTTTTAATAAACGTATGTCCTTTCCAGCGGATGAAAAGCTGTCATATTTGTTGGCGGACCAAATAAACACTCGGATTAAAACGTGTTAAATCTAATACGGCAAATAAGTCATTAATCTGCGCGTTAGATGCAATTAAAGTAAAAGATATGAATTATTCATCTGCTGGCGCCCTCTGTCACGTTCCTGACCCGCTCTCTTTTTTGTTTTTGCCACTCTCGGAGTTCCCGACGGTCTGTTAAGCGCCAGCCGTGGGTTGTTGCTAAAGAAGCATATTAGATGATATATGATGATATATTCTTATGTATAGTAAAGTTAACACATCCGTTTTATATATAATATATATATATATATATATATACACGGTGGCGCAGAAAATCCTGGCCTCACCTGTGTGGAGTTTGTATGTTCTCCCCATTTAAAAAAAAAAAAAAAAAAAAAAAAAAAGTTGTTGCTATTAATTTGAATCATATCCATATATACATAAATGAGTTGCGTGTGTGTATCCTTAACTGTCTAATCAGTTAAGTCAAAATCTCAAGATGGCTCATGAGCCGCAGGTGTGGGTGCAACATTCCGTATAAACCTCAGGCAAGGCTCGGATTGATTTCATTGCCACATATCTTTTTTCTGGCCGGGACGAGTTCCGCATTAACAGGCGAGCCGTTGCACTCGTCACATGTCTGGCCGCATCACGTTCCACATGTCCCCCCCCCCACCCCACCCCAACCCCCTGGTCCATGTTTTCACTCAGAGCGTCCTGCGGGCATCCGGGCGCCGCACCTGTCGGAGAATTCGTGTCAGTGAACATCAGCTGTGAGCGGCGGCAGTCGACCGTGATGCAAGCGCCCCGGCCCCTCCACACATACCTCCTCCACGGCAGCAAACATTTACCCCCCCCCCCCCCCCCCAAAAAAAAAAATTAAGAAGAAGGAGAGGCCTAGAATGCTGATGAGTTGTGTTGCCAAAAAATTTACAGCAGGTAGCGCTGTAACCGCCCCTCATTTCTCTCCCAATTTAGCCAAACGGAAAATGGAAGAAAGTCCTTTGTGGAAAAGACACAATGTGAAAAGCAATATTTGAATTAAATTGTTGGGTTTCCATGTTAAAAAATAAAAAGGTGTATTCAAGTTACCGTAAATTCCGGCCTGCAAGCCGCGACTTTTTTCACACTCTTTCAACCCTGCGGTTTATGTGGTGATGCGGCGGTAGCGTTAGTGCGGCGCTAGCGTTAGCGCCAAGACAAGCCAAATAAATGAATTAAAATAGCATTGAAATTAAATTAGATTTTAATTCAATTTAAAGGAACTAAAATTAATTAAAAAAACACCATTCACAAAAGACAAAAAATAAAACTAAACTAAATCAAATTGAATCGAATATAATTTAATACATAATTCATCTACATGTGATTTGAATAATTTAAAATAGTAAAAGTGGGCGGCACAGTGGCTCAGCTGCTAAAGTGTTGGGCTCACAGTTCTGAGGACCTGGGTTCGAACCCGACACTGCGTGTGTGGAGATTGCATGTTCTCCCCGTGCCTGCGTGGGTTTCCTACGGGCACTCCGGTTTCCTCCCACATCCCAAAAACATGCAACATTTATTGGACACTCTAAATTGTCCCTAGGTATGATTGTGTATGCAGTTGTTTGTCTCCATGTGCCCTGCAATTGGCTGGCAACCATTTCAGGGTGTACCCTGCCTCCTGCCCGTTGACAGCCAGGATAGGCTCCAGCGTGACCATCGTGAGGATAAGTGGCAAAGAAAATGGATGGATGCATGGATGGATGGATAAGTTAAAAGTCACTGATGGTGTAGTGGTACACGCCTGATTTTGGTGCAGGTAGTGTGGGATCGATTCCCGCTCAGTGATGGTGTCGATATCTGCCCTGCGACTGGCCGGTGACCAGTTCAGGGTGTAATCCGCCTTTCCCCCGAAGCTCAGCTCCGGCTCTCCCGTGACCCTTGTGAGGATAACCGGCTTGTATAATCAGAATCACCATCAGCTTTAATGGCCAAGTGTGTAAAAGCACACAAGGAATTTTTCCCGGCAGTCGGTGCTGCCCTGGTACGACATTCAGACCAAAGAACAAGGAACAACATAGCAACAAGAACAAAGAACAAGAAATTTGTGTTTATCGGAATGGATGGATTAAAAAAAAATGACAATACATACCAGCCCAAAATAAAATCCCAAAATCCCAGGGTTCAAATCCCGGCCCCCCACCTTATGGAGTTTGCATATTCTCCCCGTGCCTGTGTGGGTTTTCTCCGGGGACTCCGGTTTCCTCCTACATCCCAAAAACATGCATTCATTGGAGACTCTAAATTGCCCCAAGGTGTGATTGTGAGTGTGGCTGTTTGTCTCCATGCGCCCTTCGATTGGCTGGCGACCAGTTCAGGGTCTACCCCGTCTCCACGTGGCCGAAATACACAGACTTGAACTAAATATTGTTGCTCCACAGCCCGAGGACGATCAATAATAAGTTATTTTCCATAACCACTTCATAAAATCCACCGCGTGGCTTTTAATAATTAATCATTAATTATACAGCAGGCGTGTTGCGCCGCTCGTCAGAAGCAACATTTGACTCACGGCGTGCAGATTGAAGGCGTCCATTGTGGCCTATTTGTTTGCGGCGGCATAGGCGTGGACGAGCATAATTACATCACTTTGGCCGCGAGCGAATTGCGTTAACAGCAACAGATGAGGGCGAGAGAGAGTGAGTGAGTGAGTGAGGCCTCATGATTACGCCACGTTTGCTCATAAGTACTCCTACTATGTAAATGTCCGCAACATGTCAACTTGGACACGTGCCGTGAAAGTGGAGGCGTTGAAATGTGACAGTGTTATGTTGAGTGTGAGCTCTCACCTTGCCATAAAAAAAAAAAAAAAAAAAGACCTCAGGTGTTTGCAAAGTTTACTCCATGAAATGCTAATCCCTTTAGCCCAAAGTCTCTACTTTGGCTTCTAAAAGCAAAAAAAAAAACACACCTCAAAGGAACTGTAAATGATTGTAAAGGGACTAAAATACCCATGTTTCTTTGATCTTCACATCGTATTTAGCATGCTAGGTGTTACCATTCTAGCGTGTGATCAATGTGATCACGTGAAATAGTGTAAATATAACCACGTGAAGTGCTTATCGATCTGCTTTGGCAGTTTTTATACTTGGGCTGTTAAGTTGCTATAGTTTAGCATGCCAGGTTAGCTTTATCATGTGAAATAGTACAAATGTCGCCATGTCAAGTGATTTGCAATCTGCTGTAGCTCTTTTTGTATTTAGGTTGCTATCTTGCACTCTATTAGCATAGAAACTAATAGCATTTTAGCTGTTTATCACTTTGAATTTATAATAGGATGTTAGAATTTCATCAACCATCATTTGAGTCTAGAACGTGACTCTAAGTGAATGATGCAGATTTTTAATGGGTTCTTTTGTACTCTGGTAGTTAATTTGATGTATGTTAGCACACCAACAGAAAGCTCGTTGGCATTTAATCAATTAGAATGTGAAATACTGCCCAATTTAAAGGCATAATGACCGACTAATAGCATGCTAACTATTTATCGATTCTTATTTGAAGTAGAACCTGACCACAGGGCATGATGTTCAGTGAAGTCCATGTTGAGCTCTTCCTTACACGTTTTTTTTTTTTTTTTTTTGTACCGAGGTTGGTATCTTGTTGTGTTAGCATGCCAACTGATAGCGTGCTAGTATTTCATCAATTGTTGTTTAAGAAAAGCACCTGACCTGATGCTTTTCCTACTCAGTTCATTATCTTTCTGTATGTTATTATCTCGAGTGATAGCCCGTTAGTCTCTTTACATATGAAACATAATATGAGTAAATGACATGTTGTAGAACCCTTATTGATCAGCCTATCACTGATTGGTGTTGGTATCTTGCTGCATGTTAGCATACAAACCGATAGCGCGTTATCATTTGAGCACTTCACATCTGCAGATTATTCATTTTTTTCTCAATACTCAAGATGTCATTGTGGTATAGGCTAGCAAAGTAAATGTTAGCCCATTAGATTCAGGACTGTTTTTCATGATTCAGTCAAGAATTGTTAGCTTCCCTTTCCAGCGTTCCTCTCTCGCCCGCTGAGCATTTGGAGGACATCTGACTTTTTTTTTTAAATGTGGGCTTGTCCATTTCACGCGTGAGCGGCAAACGCTTTGACGTGACGGCGACTTGTTAAATGCGCCGCGAAGGCGAAACGCACAGCGGTCAATTAAAGCACAGAGCGCTCAGGCGGCGGTGAAGGGCGGCAGTTGGGCCGGGCTTTCGGGCAGCACAGGTCAAACAGAAACCAAGAGCAAACTTTTAATGGCGTGACATGAACTCCCACCGGCGTGAGAGTTTTCGAAAACAACATTTTAAAAAAAACACGTCCAATGACGACAATTAAAAGTCCACAGCGACACGACTTTACAAAATATTTTTGGAACACTTTTGGAAAAAAAAAAACAATAATAGGCGCCCTGAGACGGCGAGAGAAGCGGCAATGAATGTCATTGAATAACAACGAGAACAAGAGACACTATAAATTACACTAAATATTTTGTTCGTATGAAAATAAATGAACCACAAAATATATACTGTAGCTATGAGGCAACTGCGTGTGATGTAGAAGGAAGAGGAATTTCTTTTTACATATACCATAACACTATGAAGTCCATTACAATAAATTCCACAGCGACTATGTCCAAATGTTACTTTTGTTTAAAAACATCTCATTAATATGAATTAAAAATAACTTGTTTAAATGTAGTTCTTACTTTATCAAAAACAATCCAATGAATTACAATAAATGTGGCTTCAAGGTGATGAAAATGTATTGAATTAAATGAATTAAATACAACAATTAAAAAAGTGAAGTTGTAGAATTTATTTAATTTAAAATTTATTTTTTTTAAATCGAATTGAATAAGTTACCGAAATAAATTCTTCAAATGTATTTAAATAATGCAATTATTCATTATTTTAAAAACATATAAATTGTACATTCATTATTAAAAATACATAAAAATAATAATATTTTTTTGAGTAATTTAGTATAAATTTCTTTCTCTATTCATAAAAAATGTAAATTGTATTGCATTGCATTTTAAATGAGAATGTAATTGTTTTGTCTTGCAGAATTCTGTATGGTTCTTGATTTGTTAAAAATAATGACTTTGTGTGAAATAAAAAATAGTAAAAAAATTTTTAAATTAATGAAAAATTCTTTTGCTTCATTTTAAAAATTTTGTCCCGACATCATTGAAATAAACAAATCACATACAACCAGATAAACAATAAATCCACAAAATAGTAATGTATGTAAATGAATTGAAAAACTTTTTTCTTAACTCGATGACTTTTTAGCTTTTTTTTTTTTTTGCTTCATCGTTCAATTATCCACATTTTCATAAAATGCTTCAGCTGCCCACAGCAGAAAAAAACGTCACGTACATAAAACAATTAAATGAAAGTGATTGGCCATTGGGGCGGCATCCTCACAATGCTACATCACACGCAGCACGCGAGCAGCCATGTTTGGTAACACATTGTGAGTGGAGTGGAGAACAACTTGCTGATTGGGAATTATTTACTAAGTTTGACTACATTTCGACTCAGTATAAATGTGCGTACATCAGAACAGGGCACGTTGTACACTCATCACTCCCATTCTTGCAAGAATTTAGTAGGATTTTGTACAAAAAAAGTGCACTGTGATTATTTAAAAACAACACCAACCTCCTAAAATTTCCCGCTAATGTCACAAAAATATTAGAGTTCCAGGAATAATTAAAATAAAATAGATAAAACATCAAAAGTTTAGTTCTACAGTCTCTAAGTACCAAAAACTGCTTGGCCTACCGAGGATGGGTTCATGCTTCGTGTTTCCACGCCAACTGCGAGCATGTTAGCGTTTTATCATTTCACAGTAGGCTTTTGCACATTAGCACAGACTCCATCGAGGCACTGGATGTTACCAAATGAACAATAAGGGTGCAAAGAAGGTTGTTAGCATCCTAGCTGTTGGCACGTTGCGCCTTATCAATTCTTAGGAGACATAAAATCCTTATTGATCTGCCTTGCCACTTTTCGTCCTCGGGTCTTCTTTCCTGCTGTATGCTAACGTCTCTACTGTTAGCATGTTGCCATTTGAGCAGTACTTTTGCACATTGGCAGTAATCTATTGAGGTAGGGGATGTTCCCGGATGATCATTAGCGGGCAAATGAAGATTGTTACAAAGTTAATTGTTAGCACGTTTGCATCTTCTCAATTCTCAGTTGAAATGCTTTTGTGTCCAACCACTGGTATCACATGATAAACTTGTGTATATTTGTACGAAAAAATGGTATCGTGGTACATGCTAGCATAGAGAAAATGTCAGCACGTTAGAATTCATACATATTTTTTTGAAAGTTATGTGGCTTCATTAGCACCTATAATCCATTGTGCTAGCTGTTAGTATTCTTGGAACTTATATTTTTAAAAAGTTGAATTGGACAAATGCTAATTGCCAGCTAGTGGCACCAGATAGTAGAAATAAATGCTATCCATCCATCAATCCATTTTCTGAGCCACTTATCCTCACAAGGGTCACGGGAGTGCTGGCGCCTATCTCAATTGTCATCGGGCAGGAGGCGTGGTACACCCTGAACTGGTTGCCAGCCAATCGCAAGGCACATGGAGACGAACAACAATCGCAATCACAATCCCACCTTGGGGCAATTGTCTCCAATTAATGTTGCATGTTTTTGGGATGTGGGAGGAAACCGGAGTGCCCAGAGAAAACCCACATTGGGGGGACTAGGATTCGAACCCCGATCCTCAAAACTGTGAGGCCAACGCTCTAATCAGTTGCTCCACTATGCAGAGAAATAAGTACTAACAAAAAGTAAATAATAATAATAATAATAATAATGATATGTTCTTGGAGAACTTTGTAGCATTCCCTACTAGATTCTGGCAAGAGTACACAACAACTTCCCGATTATAATCTCTGTTTCGACTAAAGTGGCATTGAAGTGAAGAGAATAGGAGCATTTCAGAAATGAACATTATGGTTCCAGCGCACGCGGTTAGCATAATAACCATTAGCATGTTGGCATTTCGTTATTTGTCATTTGAAATAGGACCCAACAACAGCTCACAATGTAAAATATCAATTTGTATCAGTGCATTTTTGTACTCCTGTTGCTATCTTGCCATATACGGTATGTTATCGTGATCACTGTTAGCTGTTAGCATGCTAGGTGTTAGCCTCTTATCATTTCTCAATTAAGGATAAATATCACCCAACCACAAGGCATAATGATAAATATTTAGCACTCATTTGAAAAAGTACCCAACGCCAGGGCATGATTGGTATTTTCTTTTAGACAGTGTAGTCAGTGTGTTGTCATTATATACGGTAGCTAAACTACTTTTAGCAGACGAGCTGTTATAAGTTAAAATTTCCATTTAAAAAAGGAAAAAAAAAAGTTCGACAGAGCAATACTGTAGCCTGTCACAAATGTTGAGAAAGGAAGTACCAGGAATTAAAAGACCCTGGATTTAAAATTTCAGCAATTCCCATCCTTTCATTTTTTTTACATTGCATTTCCTGCTAAATTCCGACACACCCTGATTATCATCTCTGTTTTTTTTTTTTACTGAATTGGCACTCGAGATGCGAGTCGGACATTTTTGAGGCTTTGGAAGTTCATCAGGCAGTTCAAGTGCGACCGATCTGCGCATCGTCACGGTAACACGCTCAGTCTTTGTTGTTGGGCCGATCCCTCAGGGACTCGTTGTTGTTGAGCGGCGGCGGGGGGGACTGCTTGCTGCGCAGACTGCGGCCGTCCGTGGCGGCTCGCGACGTCTCTGTGACAAAGAGGCGCGTCACCCACACGGAGGTGACGATGCGCTTGTACTCGTTGCGGAAGTTCCGGTTGAGCAGGCCGTAGATCACGGCATTGAGACAGCTGTTGAAGTAGGCCATGAAGTAGCTGACCACGAAGAGCCACTCCGGGATGAGCGGCACCACGCGTGACGGGTCCACTGCCACCGCCAGCCCGATCAGGTTGAGCGGCGCCCAGCAGATGGCGAACAGCACGAAGACCACGAACATGGTGATGAAGTTGCGCAAGTCGCTCGGGCGCAGGCGAGGGCTCTCCTCCGTCTTCACTTTGCGACGCACCTGAGGGGAGGAAAAAAAAAAAGTAAATTCAAAATTACAAAACTGTTGGGAAATTGTGACGACTTTTTTTTCCATTCAAAATTACTTGTTTCTCGAACTGTAATTTTTGGAAAAAAGTACTTAGTTCTCAGAAAAATAGAACTTTATTCCCAAATTTTGTACTTTTTTTTTTCCATCCATCCATCCATCCATCCATCCATTTTCTGCCGTTTCACCGTGTCGGGTCGCGAGGGAAGTAGCTTTAGCAGGGATACCCAGACTTCCCATTCCCCAGCCACTTCTTCCAGCGTGTCCTGGGTCATCCTCGGGGTATCTTTCCGGTGGGACATGCCCGGAACACCTCACCAGGGAAGCGTCTGGGAGGCATCCGGATCAGATGCCCCAGCCACCTCATCTGATTCCTCTCAATGCGGAGGAGCAGCGGCTCGACACCAAGCCCCTCCCAGATGACCGAGCTTTTCACCCCATCCCTAAGGGAGAGCCCGGACACCCTGTGGAGGAAACTCATTTCGGTCTCTTGTATCCGGGATCTTGTTCTTTCGATCACGACCCACAGCTTATACCCATAGGTGAGGGTAGGAACGAAGACCGACTGGTAAATTGAGAGCTTCGCCTTCCGACTTAGCTCCCTCTTCGCCGCAACGGACCGATACAAAGTCCGCATCACTGCACTGATCCGTCTGTCGATGTCCCGCTCCTTTTTTCCCTCACTCGTGAACAACACCCCAAGATACTTGAACTCCTCCACTTGGGGCAGGATCTCATCCCCGACCCGGAGAGGGGACGCCACCCTTCTCCGTCTGAGGACCATAGTCTCGGATTTGGAGGTGCTGATTCTCATCCCAGCCGCTTCACACTCTCCTGCAAACCGCTCCAGTGAGCATTGGAATATTTTTTAGTATCGTATTTTTTCCCTGATAATTTGTGGAACATCTGGTTATAGCGTTGGGCTCACAATTCTGACAACTGGGGTTCGAATCCCAGCCCCGCCTGTGTGGAGTTTGCATGTTCTCCCTGTGCCTGTGTGGGTTTCCTCCGGGCACTCTGGTTTGCCCCCACATCCCAAACACATGCAACATTAATTGGACACTCGAAATTGCCCCTAGGTGTGATTGTGAGTGCAACTGTTTGTCTCCATGTGGCCTGCGATTGGCTGGCAACCAGTTAAGGGTGTACCCCGCCTCCTTCCCGTTGAATGTTGGGATAGGCTCCAGCACTCCTGGGACCCTCGTGAGGATGAGTGACTTGTAAAATGGATGGATGGATAATTGATTTTATCTGAATAAATTCCATTTTCCTCAGGGTTTTTTTTTTTTTTTTGGTCATCAAACAGGGTTAAATTAAATTCAAAAGTAATAGCTGTATTTTTTTCCCATGCAAAAAAAGTTTGTCTTTGTTGAAGTAATTATTTTTTCTCCCAAAATAAAACTTTTTTTCATCGTAAAATTGTTACTGTTTCTGTAAAGAATTTAGTTGCATGAGCATTTTCTGATTAATTATGGGGGTTATTATTAGTTTTTTTCATGGCAGGTTACCTCAAGCTTGTATGCATGTCACCGTAAGCTAAGTGCAGTTATATATGATTTTATTTGTAGTATATCGAGCTTGGTGTTACTGTATTGCATCTCCAATCATATTCTGACAACACCAACGGTGTAATTGAAGAAAGTGTAAATTTTATTTTATTTTTTTCAGCCAGCGCACATGCCCACAAATGCAGCTCCGGTATAGGAAATCATTGAATTTTGGCTTGTTAAGGATCACCGTGGTCAAGCTGAAATGTTAATATGTCAGGAAGGATTTAAACGGCACGTTGTGGCATTTAAAGAATTGTGCTGACTCGTGCGGCGGTTGGGTCACAAATTTAAAGGTCGTTATTTCCACATTCCGACAAAAGACGGTGCAGTTTGGATCAATCTCCGGAGGCCAGATGGACTCTGTTTTGATTTGGTCCACTGAGCTGAGCGTTATTTACACATGCGAGCATTTTCAGTCATTTCTCCCCGTCTGAAATACCATCTTGTCTTCAAATCCTGACTTTAGTTTTGAAATCGTAGCCGTTTTTGTCAAACCACACAAAGATTTTAGAATTCTAAGACTTTTGCAAACTGACCTGAATGACAAGTATCCAGATGCGCAGGTAGCAGAAGGTCACCACGGCGATGGGCACCAGGAAGTGCACCACCACCACAGCCACCGTGTAGGAGCTGCTGACGTTCTGGGCGAAGGTGCACGAGTAGACGCGCGGGTCGTAGCGCAGCGAACCCACGAAGAAGTTGGGCACGATGGCCACGACCGTCAGCAGCCATATTAATGCCACGAACAGCAGCGTGTTGCGGTAGCTGTACAGACGGCTGTAGGAGAAGGAGTGGCAGATGTAGCAGTAGCGGTTGACCGCGATGCCCGTGATGTTGAAGATGGAACCGATCACGCTCAGGCCCATGAGGAAGCCGCTCACCTGGCGACAAAATGGACACAGGCCCGGGAAGTGAAAAACAAACCTCGGAATGCTGGGAAATGAGTGAGATTTTTTTTTTCTTTGTTTTTTTTTTTTTTGCATTCACTGCCTGTGGGACTCTCCGCTTCTACGTGTAAGTTAGAGTAACCCTAGTCACAGCGATTCTGTGCCCTTTTGTTTGATCCTGTCCCGTGGAGTTGTTCGTTTGCCCCACAGTCATCGGACCTTACTGTATGTCTTTTGGATCCCGCCTAGCCTAGCGTTTCTGTGCCTCTGCCTTGTCAGACTTCTACACTGTGCATGACCCAGTTTCCGGAATAAACCACGGTGAACATTATGCCCCTGCCTCGAAGTCCTGCATTTGGGTCCGCCCCCGCACCGGAGGCTCGTGACATAGACTTAAATCTTATTTTTTTCAAGAATTGAATGTCTCTATCTTTAACAACAATTATAATTGAGTTACGGTAATATATATATATATATATTATATATATATATATATATATATATATATATATATATATTTTTTTTTAAGAGAGAGATGGATTTTAATCTTAAAAGAATAAAATAGATGTTTTTTTTCCCCCAAGATAAAAAGCTAAATTTTTTTCAGGACCAAAAGTATTAATTGTACGAGAATTAAGCAATTTCTTTTGTGGTTTTCCAATAAGAATAAAGTTCCTCACTGTTGGCATTTATTTGTCTTTTATTGAAAAAAATGTCATTTTACAAGAATAGTGTACATTTTGTTAAATGTCTTACCATGCACTGGGTGTTGCCAAGTGCCCATCCGTCATGGAAGAGAGCGTAGAGGACCAGAGGATACGGGTAGAATGCCACCACAAGGTCGGCGAAGGCCAAACTCACCACAAACACGTTACCTGGCATCACAAGAAAAATCCTGTTTGGCCTTTTTAAAAAAAAAAAAAAAATCTTTTTAAGTATTTATAAATTTCTGACCCCTCTCCCCTTGTCCTTCGCCTGCTGTTGATTTTGGCACGTCCGTCGGTGGCGGTGTATTTTTGAACCGAGGTGCTGCTTACTTTGCATTATCGCGCCTTCAGCCGTTTTCTCGTTCTACGGGACGCCGGCGCCGCCGCTCTCGACGTGTGCCGGGAATGCGTCCAGTTTGAGTGAGCGCGTTGGCAAGGGAGGCCTGGTTAAAAAAAATGGTTCTGGCCCCTGCGACACATGCGGCGCTTTTATCGGGAAATGGCACATTTGCCGTGTGAGTGTGGAAAGACGCGACGGTTGGTGGGCGCAGCGGTGTGTGTGTTTGTGTCTACTTGGCGTCCAAGGGTTTTTTTTTTTTTTTTTTTGGGAAATCATATTTTAACCTTTGACATTCAGAATGTGCTTAGCCCTGTGAGTCAGACCAAAGAAATTAGGAGACTACATTTTAATTGCTTTCAAGAAAAATAGAAGCAGTGTCATGGGGGGGGGGAAGAGAAAAATGTCTGACCAAAATAAAGTCCTGTTTTTTTTCGAGGAAGAAAAAAACGTGATATCATATTAACCATATTGACTTTTTTTTATTCCCGGGACCATCTGAATCTTTTTATGGTCGGGCCAAAGTTTTGTCGAATGTAAAAGTACTGCCTGTATCATCGTATAGCATTCTTTGATCCATGATCTTGAACAATAACAATTTCAGAAAAAAAATCATTTAAAAAATATTTTTTTTGATTTTTTTTTTCTTAAAAAGACAAGTTTACAAAAAAATTGAAAGCTTAAAAACATGTAGGATGACACTATTTTCTCGGAATATCCTTTTTAAATTTTTAATTACTTGTTGTAGTAAGAGCAAATTCCCCTACCTCACATTGAACATTTTTGTCATATGAATTCAGCCATTTTAGAGTATATATATATATATATATTTTTTTTTTTTTTAAATTTGTTCTTTGTTTATTATATTGCATAGACTAATTGCTCCCCACCCCTTCTTGTGATTTTGGTCCCTGTTGAAATTTGACTGATGCATTCCACTGTGGACATGAAATATGTTCGGAAAGTTTTCCAGTACTTGCAGCGGGTGGTAGGTGTAAAGTAATGAAAGATAAAACCAGAAAATAGGTTTTTAAGTGGCTATGCAGCAGCTGCAGCAGCATCCATCCAGGGAAAATTTGCTGAGCGAGGCAAAATCCCCCCCAAGTCAATATAAGAGAAGAGAAATGCATGGTTGAGCATTTCTAATGTTGGAATACTAAACTTTAATGTTGGTTAAAGGAAGGACCTCCAAATTTCTCAGGGGTAAAAGGAGCTAATCTTTGATGGATTATTTTCAGCGGGGGTCTGCGGCCATCCAGTCCCCGACGGCATTGAGAAGATCAATAAGCAGAGATAGCTTTCACATATCATCTTTTGAAATCATCCACACTGCTGCGGGTAGAAGATAAGGTGAGAACAGGAGAGGCCTCGGGAGGCTGCCTTGATGGACACCACGCTGCCCACGGAGTTGGACGGTTTTCAAACATCAACCCTCGCGAGGTGCCCTGCGATTAGCTGGCAACCCGTTCAGTGTGTACCCCGCTTCCTGTAGATAACTGATATAGGCTCCAACACTCCCGTGACCTTTGTGAGGATAAGCAGATGATGGAGGGATGAAAACTTAACCATGAGTTTGAACCTTAACTGAGGTATAACTTACAATTGAACCCCTGTCTTAAAACATGAATTTAAAATCCTAACCATTTTTTTAAAACCTCACCCTTCTTTGAAACCTTAATTTGAAACCATAATTCAAGTTCGAGATTCTAATATTAGCTTGAAAATCATAACCCTCCGTTGTGAATCATTTTGAAACCAGAAAAGCTCAACCATCCGACCATCCATTTTTCCTGAGCTGCTTATCCTCACTGGGGTAACGGGAGTGCTGGAGCCAATCCCTGTTGTCATCGCCCAGGAGGCGGGGTACCCCCTGAGCTGGTTGCCCCGCAATCGCAGGGCACGCAATCACACCTAGGGGCAATTCATGTTTGTTGGGATGTTGGAGGAAACCGGAGTGCCTGGAGAAAACCCACGCAGGCACGGGGAGAACATGCAAAATCCACACTGGCTGGACCGGGATTTGAACCCCGGTCCTCAGAACTGGTGAGGCCAACGCTCTACAGGTGTTCCCCTGGAAAACCTCATTTGCAGCCCTCATCCAATTTTAAAACCTGAACTTGGAAAGGCTTGAAATCCGACTCTGAAAGCCTAAACTTGATCTGAGACCCGAACATTGGCCTGAAACTCTTACCTTAAACCATAAATGGTTATTTGAAACCATAACTGAAACCTGAATATGAAACACTGACACTGGCTTGAAACCCGAACTTGAAGCATTAACGCTAGTTTAAAAGACTAGACACCCAAACTTGAAACCCTAATCGTTGTTTAAATCCTAAACCCAATCTTAGCACCCTATTTCAAAACCCTAAACCTCGTTTGAAACCCACCCACACTGGTTTGAAACCAGAACCCGAACTTGGAATTTTCAGCCTGTCCTGAAAACTTCTTTTCAAACCGTAATTCTGGCTTGAGGACCCAGTTCGTCAAGTCTCCCAACTTTCCTCTATATTCTTCCTGACTTCTTTTGTAGAACTTTCCCCACCCCAGAATGAAGCAATAAAACTTTGCAGCCGTCGCACCACTTTGAATATACATTGAAAAGGATTTTTTAATTTTTTTTTGGTTTCTTTTAAGATACTTTTTGTCACTTGATTGGTGCGCTCGGCTCTACTCTAACAAGATGTCTTCATTGAAAAAAAAAAATTCAAAAAAATGACAGTCGATGTATAGTCGGTCCTTTTGAACACGGCGTACGTGCTTAATGGGCAGTTAAACCAATGCCGGACAATGAAAAAGGGACGTTTTATTCCGCCCCCCCCCCACAAAAAGAAGGCTCTCTTTTTAATTATCGCCGCTTGGCTAAAAGGCACATTTATATTGGCTTCTTGTTCATTAACTTTGCTTTTGTGAGCAGGGAGAATCATTTCACTCGCGGGCTTCCGCGGTCACGCACCGACAGGAGATTTTGTCAGGCCATTAGCGGTGAAAATGACTTGAAATCAACTTTCTGTGGCCTCTGGGGTTAAAGTTCGTGGGAGAAATTGTGCTCGTATCTTCCTCTGGCTCAAGCTTTTTTTTTTTTTTTTTTTAATGTAAGTAGAGGTTTCAAACTACCTTGCTAAGCAATAATGATGGCATTTTTTGTGAGCTCAATAACCACTGAAATTGTCTTTTATGAGGCTGTATTTTTTTTTTAATAGACATTACCACAAATGTCTTTTAAAGCCCAGAAACTCACAAATTTTGAACCCTGGCTTCAAACCCGAGCCTCACCTGGAAACTCCAATTGGTAACCCCGGTTTGGAACCTCAATATGGAGCCCTAACCTTAACTTGAAAACACAGTCCTTATTTAAAGTGTATGGAACGTGTAATTTCTAACGCAAATTATCTTATCTAGATATAGATAGTATATGTTCAACTGTTCCATAAAATACATATCCTGTTTGATGTTTTTGCCAAAAAATAGAAATGTTTATGAATTATAGTCCGCGAACTTTGACCTAGTTTCTCTTACTTGCAAAACGACTCATTTCGCGGGCGGACCTCTGACGTCACAAAATCTGGGATGGGCTGTTTTGGAAAGGAAAGGGACAGGATGCCGGCGTTCAGCTTTCAGCATAAAGTTTTGCGGTTCTGCTCGTGACATCTTGGGAAAATTGTGACCAAAAATGGGGTTTGGACGGGTCTGGTTACTGTCTGGTTGTGGCATCACTTTACCACGTGAAATTATATTTACGGTGAAGTAAGTTATGACCAGCTATAGCTCGCAAATAAACGTGGCAAGATTTTAAATGGATTATGTTGATTAAAATCCTTATTTGTGAAAATATACCAACTTAGACTATGTTATTGGCTTCTGTGTGTCTTGGTGCAATAATTAGCATTTTACAGGCAAAGTCGTTGTCGCGGTTGTCACGTACCAAATACTTCGTCTGAATTCCAACGTGTGTGCTGTCTAACTGGCTCAAATTGATAACCTTTAACGCCTCGTATTCCTCACCGTCTTCCAGGGGCTCTTCAGAATAACGTTCATCGGTCGAATTATCGGAAAATTCATCGGCGTTCTTACAGTGTATTCCCACGGGATCCATGTTGTTGTCACGACGTCCTACGTCAGGCCCCCAATCGGATTTTACCGCAACGTTTGCGTCCTTTTCCGGCGGATACAGCAATGTGCAATCATTTGTTGTAGATAATCAAACAATAAAAATGTTTCCTTCATAATGGATGTAAGATTCGCATTCAGCATAAAAACTGTATAATATTAGCAAAAAGGTGCTTTGGGATCCTGCCAAACACTTTAACACCCCAGTTTGTAACACTTGCCCCATCATAAAACCCAACTTCAAAACCTTAACCCTGACTTGAAACCTTAATTTTAAACCCTAGCCCGAAATCTTTAAAAATCTACTTAGAAAGCCTGACCCTTTCTTGAAACCCTATTTTGGGGACCTAACCATGGCACGAAACCCTACCTCGAAATCCTAATCGTCTCTTTGAAACCCTAATCCTTCTTTAAAACTTAAACCCTGGTTTGAAACTGTGAATTTGAAGCACTGATCCTTGTTTGAAACCCTTCTTTCAAAACCTTATAAGTACTTTGAAAGCCTATGCCTGTATTGAAAGCTTAACTTGAAACTCCAACCCCCACCCTAACCCTAACTTAAAACCCTCATTTGAAACACTAACCCTAACTTGAAACCCTTCTAAGGAACCCCATCCTTGAGTTGAAACCATACTTTGGACCCTCGTTTGAAACTCAAATCCATGCTTGAACCCCTAACATGAAGTACCCAAAACTGTAGCTTTGTAAAACTGACCTAAAAATGAGGCAGTTAAAAGGAATGGATTCAAGTGACACGCTCCTCACAGCGAACGCGTCACGTCCCGTTAGGTCCCTCTGCCTTTAAAAAAAAAAAAATATATATATATTTTTTTGCCAACATTGCCCTAGAAAATGACCCAGTGGGCCGCGGCGTCACGTCGGGCACGAGGGACGGCGATCGTTACGTAAGATCCTCTGTGATTCTCATCATCGCATCTAGACGCCAACCCGATTATGCGCGTGAAACTCTTTTTGTTTTTTGGGACGTAGCGAGCCGGAAGGTTCCGCACGTTGTATTTGGACATGAGGGACAATATATCAGCAAAGAAAAGAGTGCAATAGGTGAGTTTTTTTAAAATCGGTTCTTGGCTATTTCTTTTGTAAGTTAGTGGGGCAGTAACCCTCCCCAGCCAGCAGATGGAGTTGTGTTGAAAAAAGTGCAAATTAACACTTAGTTGACCCCGACTGGAAACCCTACTTCGAAAGACTCACTAAATCAGGCTTGAAACCCTAATTTGAAACAGTAATCCTGGTTGAAACACGACTTTGAGAACCCAACCATTGGTTGAAACTTTAAAATTGTAATTTAGATTTAAAATATGAAACCCTAATGCTAGTTTGAAACCCTAACCCCATCTTGAAACCCCATTCTAAAAACCCAACTCTATCTTGAGACCCTAATTTGAAACACAAACCTCATCTTAAAGCCTAGCTGGAAACATGAACCTTGCTTGATACCCTAATTAAAAACCCCAACCCTGGCTTGGAAACAGAATTCAAGTTTGAAACCCTAACTTGAAACCTTAATAGCGGCTTGAAACCCCAATTTGAAAGCCCAACACAGAATTAAACTCAGGTTTAAAACCCTACCTATGGCTTGAAACTCACATTTGAAATGCAGAACTTACTTTAAAACCCTACTTTGAAAGACTAATCCTGGTATGAGAACCTCACGCAGGTTTGAACTGTAATTTAAAACCCTAACCTGGATTGCAACACCAAATTGAAAATTCAACCATGCTCAAAACCCAAATTTAGTTTCAGAATTCTAACTCTGGTTTGATTTGAAACCCAAACTTGAGTTCCAAAACCGTGACTCGCAAATTGAAAGCCTGACCCAAGCTTGAAACCGTTACCCAGGCTTGAAACGGCCGTTTGAAGCGCTAACCCTTCTTTGAAACCCTACCCTGAAACTCCATCTTGGCCTCGAAACCTGAACTTGAGCCCATAACCCTTATCGTGGGTTCCAACACACAATCTTTAAACTCCCAACACTGGCCCGAAACCCTAATTTGAAACCTGCTCCATTGTAAACGCACCTCTTTGAATTGTTGGTGTCATTTTCTTCCATTTTATTTATTTATTTATTTGTGTTTTAACTTTGGGGATTAAGCGACGTTTTTGAAGTGTCGAGTTGAATTTTTATTATTAGTTGTTTTTTTTTTTTTTTTTTTTTTACTTCATCTTCAGCACTCTGAGCAGGAAGTGAGCAGTAAACAGCTGTTTTTACAATCCTACTTTTCACGCCTCGATGGACACTGACTTGGATTTCCAGACGGCAGCCCGGCCAGACCGACTTGGTACATCCTTCCTGTCACAAGTGATTTGATTGGTCTCTTTATCGCTACACAACCGGAAAGAGATTGGGAGGATTTTTTTCTACCCCCCCCTCCCCTTTTACTGAATGCATTTTTCCCGTGGGAGGATGAGCCTTGTTTGCATTTAAATGTGTTTTTAGTCAGGGAATTGTGGGAAGAGAGAGAGAGACGGAAAGACAACGATGGAGGAAATCCAGGAGGGGAAAGAAGAGATTTTCATGTGGGGGGGAAAAACAGAAGCAATCATACCCAACACTAAAATTCCCAACACAGACTCCAAACCCGACTTGAAATGAAACCCTAACCTACATTTGGAAAAACAATGCCAATGTTCAAAACATTACCTTGAATCCCTGATCTGGTGTTGAGACGCTAATTAAAAACAAACTCATGAAAGTACGCTTCTATTTATTACAGCTGGTTTGAAACCCTAACCCAAGTTTGAAATTGTAAATTGAAACCCTAACCTGAGTCTGAAACCCAACTTTGAAACCCTAACCCTGGTTTGAAATCCGAATTTCAAACCCGACAATTTTAAGCACTAATTACATCTTTTGAACCAACCTTGAAACCCTAATCCTGATTTGCAACCCTTATCGGAAACACTAACCCTAGTTTGGAATACTAATTCGGGTTAAAGTTTAGTAAGCGTTGAAAACCCCATTTGAAACCTTAACCTAAGCCTCAAATTCTACATTGAATGCCTAACACTGACTTGAAACCCCATTTTAACCGAGTTGAAAACTTGATTAGAGCCTTGAAACTTCACTTTGAAAGCCTAACTGTCTTCAAACCCTAATTTGAAACCCGAACCAAGAGAGGAACTGTGGTACTGGATGCGCAAGTCCGGTGTGGCGGAGAACTATGTTAGAATAGTACAGGACATGTACGAGGACAGCAAAACAGCGGTGAGATGTGCCGTAGGTGTTTCAGAAGAATTTAAGGTGGAGGTGGGACTGCATCAGGGATCCACTCTGAGCCCCTTCCTGTTTGGGGTCGTAATGGATAGGCTGACAGATGAGGTTAGACTGCATTCTCCTTGGACACTGATGTTCGCAGATGATATTGTGATCTGAAGTGAAAGCAGGGAGCAGGTGGAGGAACAATTAGAAAGATGGAGGCACGCAATGGAAAGGAGAGGAATGAAGATTAGCCGAAGCAAAACAGAATATATGTGCGTGAATGAGAGGGGCGGTGGGTGAAGAGCGAAGCGCCAGGGAGAAGAGATGGCGAGGGTGGACGACTTCAAATACTTAGAGCAATGGTGAGTGTGGTAAGGAAGTGAAGAAACTGGTCCAACCAGGTTGGAACAGCTGGCCGAAGGTGTCTGGTGTTCTATGTGACAGAAGAGTCTCTGCTAGGACAAAGGGCAAAGTTTACAAAACAGCGGTGAGGCCGGCCATGATGTACGGATTAGAGATGCTGGCACTGAAGAAACAACAGGAAGCAGAACTGGAGGTGGCAGAAATGAAGATGCTGAGGTTTTCGCTCGGAGTGAGCAGGTTGGATAGGATTAGAAATGAGCTCATTAGAGGGACAGCCAAAGTTGGATGTTTTGGAGACAAGAGAGCAGACTTTGATGGTTTGGACATGTCCAGAGGCGAGAGAGTGAGTATATTGGTAGAAAGGTGCTGAGGATGGAGCTGCCAGGCAAAAGAGCGAGAAGAAGACCAAAGAAAAGGTCAGTGGGTGTTCGAGAGGAGGATGGACGAGATAGGCTCGGATGGAAAAAGATGACACGCTGTGGCGACCCCTAATCGGGACAAGCCGAAAGGAAAAGAAGACAAACCATGGTTATCTATGCCTACCTAGTTTGAAAATCCCTAGATTGAAACATGCTTTAGAAGCCAGGAACCCCAATTTCAGAGCTTGTTTGAAGCCCCAATCCTGCCATGAAACCCAAGGAAGACAAATATGTAATTAAATAAACGCATCAAGTAATACTGCCTGAGCAACTAAAGCAATAAATGATTTCATTATGGTTGCTATACATCACTGCCCAAAAGTCTCCCCCCCACCCTCAACCTCCCCCAAGTGAACACTCAAACTCAGGAAATAAGGTGCTTTTTAATTATTTCCCTTCTTTGGGCAACACTAATCCTTGGCAAAGTCGGCATTCCTCTCCCCTCTTGTCGTTCGCTCACTCCAGCGCTGCGTTTACTGCCAACCAAATATCTCATTTATATTCTATTCAAACCAAACAAAAACAAACAGAAATGCTTTTATGTCAACACCTCGGCCCAAACAAAAGTGCTCCCCCCTGAGGTATTAAAAACTCGCACAAAATAATTAATTATGGTCCGCTTCTTCTTGCGTGATGATTCCCGGTGAAAGCCAAAGACATCATGGGGGTGGGTGCTGGGGGGGGGGGTGGACTTCATGACTAAATATAAGTAGGAATTGCAAATTTGCAAAAGAATCTCAGACTCATGTTACGTAAGAATTATCGTTTTACAAAAACGTTTTAGTCTTCTGTTCATACCAGCTCCCGAGTGTTATTCATGTCCTTGAAATTGCACTGTAGCAATTTTACAGCGTTAGATTTTCAAACTTTGGTTTGACAGTTTGTAAAATACCCCAAAATTGTGAGTCTTCCACTGTACAATTTTCAGAAACGAGAGCTCGATTCCAACTAACGTTGCGCTGCTCGATGTTGAATCGCATCATGAGGACTGAGGATGGTGTGCAAAAAAAAGTTACAAAATCACGTTTTCACCTGAGGTAAATCCGGCGCCTCGGTGTTAAGGTTTAAATTCTTAAGCTGGCTTGTGTGGCGAGGACCAACATCGCCTGCAGTGTGTGTAAAGTTTTTCCCTCGCAGACAGCAATATAATCACAAAAGCCGCATTGACTTCGTCGATGGAGAGAAAAGGATCCAGAGTTGGACGGGAAATGATTCGGCGCTGCGCCGTTGGACAATGACATCGACTTAGCCGCCCGCCTCCTCGTGTGCCGCAGTTAATTGCTGGCAACAAGTTTCGGTTTTAATTAGAAAAAGTGTTGATCGAGGAAGTGCTGACTTGGAAAAAGATGAATCTCAAGACGGTGGAGAAAAGTGGATTAGACGGGGAGCGACGGAGTAGAGCTTGACATTTGCAGTACTGTGGTGGGAAGGGGGGGGGTAGAAAAAAAAACTAATGAGCTTTTCCTCCTGGCGTCGTGGTCGTCCACGCTTCTGGCTCATCACTTTTCTGATCTGGGGCCCAAATTATCGGAAATATGAATCGTTCGCACGGTTCGACTGTTTTCAGTTTCAAGAGAAATCTACTCAAAAGTAAACACTACGGTAACCCCTGTTAGAAACCTTAACCCTGGTTTAAGGCCCAAATTTGAAACCCTACCCCAAGCCTAAAACCTCAACTTAGTTTTGAAACCCTACTTTGAAAGCCCAATCCAAGCTTGAAACTTTATTTTGACAGCCTAGCCCAATCCTAGACACCTACCGTGAAACTCTAGCTGTGGCTTGGACCCCAACCCAGACCTGGAACCGTAATTTGAAACGCTGACTTCCGCTTTAAACACTAACCCAGGCTTGAAACCGCACTTTGGAAGCCTCAGTATGCCTGGAGACCAGCTTCCTGCTTGAAACCCTAATTTAAAACCCAAACTTAAAACCTAAACGCTGTTCTGAGATCTTGCTTTGAAACTTGGACCCAGAGTCGAAACACAATTTGAAATCCCAACCCAGGCTTGAACTCCCGACCCAAGCTTGAAAACCCGATTTTGCACGCTTTACACTTGACACTTGAAATTTAACCCTAATTTTGTTTTAAAAACCCTACATTGAAATCTTAACCAGTCAGTTCTTGGACCTCTCCTGTTCAGCCTGTATATGCTACCCTTGGGTCAAATTCTTCCAAATTTTAATTTTGACTACCATACCTATGCAGATGACACATTTAGCAGTGTCTCCAGACAACTCCAGTTCAATTGGGGTATTGTGCCACTATCTAAATCAGATCATTATCTGGATGAGCCAAAGTTTTCTTCAACTAAATGACAACAAAACACAAAGAAAAGAGAATTGCCGTTAGTAAACACCTGGACCCTCTATCTTTAAAAACCAAAGACCAAGTCCGAAACCTTGGTGTTCTGATTGATTCCGACCTGACTTTCAACAATCATATCAAATCAATCGCAAAAACTGCCTTCTACCATTTGAAAAACATATCTAGAGTAAAGTCTTGTATGTGTCAAGCAGACCAGGAAAAGCTGATCCATGCTTTTATCTCAAGGAGACTTGACTATTGTAATGGTCTTCTGACTGGACTCCCAAAAAAAGAATATTAAACAGCAGCAGGTCATTCAGAATGCTGCAGCCCGCGTTCTGACCAAAACAAAGCAGTCAGAGCATATGACTCCAATCCTAAAGTCCTTGCACTGCCTGCCAGTCATCTTTAGAATAGATTCTGAAGTTCTGCTACTGGTCTATAAATCACTAAATGATTTAGGTCCTGAATACATGAAAGAAATGCTTACGGAATACAAACCCAGTAGAGCTCTGGGATGGACTGACTCAGGTCAAATAGCGCAGCGCAGAGTCCAAAGCAAACATGGCGAAGCAGCATTTAGCTATTACGCTGCACACAAATGGAAGAAGTTGCCAACAGAGGTGACGTCAGCCCCAAGTGGGAAAACTCTTTGTTTTTTTTCTCATGCTTTTTCGAATATATCCACTTTTTGATCATATTACTTGTACCATATGCGGTTTTAATTGTCTTTTTTTAAATATTGTGTTGGTCATTTGTTTTTGTTTTTATCCCATTTTAAATGTTTTATCTATTTGTTTTCAAACGCCTTTAATCATGTAAAGCACATTGAGTTACCTCGTGTATGAAATGTGCTGTACAAATACATTCGCTTTGCTTTGCTTTGCTTTGCTTTAACCCTGTGTTCCACCCCCATTTGAAAGTCTTAATTGAAAGCCTAACCCAGGCTCAAAACCCGCACGTGAAAGCCTACAAATCCGCTCCCCCATGGGACCCCAATTTTTTTTCTCACGTGCGTGATAGTCCAGATTGTACGACCACGTGGGAAATTTTCTTGAAAGCGGAAAGTCCATCCGCTGGAATCGACGGATCCCATTTCCTTGATTTGTGATTGGTGAGAAAACACAACAAATTAGACGATCAAAAAGCCGCCTGGCGTGAATAGTGTCTGCTCTCACAGAATCTGTTGTATTTGTATTTTATTCATTTAGTTTTTTTTTTTCTTTGTGTCAATCTGTGCTCCCACACAAAAGCACATAAGAACAGCATGTATCTTACATTGTGTCCAGAGAGCGTGTCGAGCATATCACCTTCCCATTCGAATCCATTGCAGTCGTGTTGTGTTCACCACAAAACTCTGGAGCCAATTAAAGGGCTGCTGTGAGATTTTTTTTTTTTTTTTTTTTTACCATTTGGACGAGCACAAATGCCAGCTGAATAAACCACCGAGGTGACACAGTTCATGTGCTTTGGATTAAAAATGTTTTTTGTTTTTTTGTATTTTATAAATGTGGAACTAAGGCCAGCTTGTTTTTGTTGTTAAAAACAAAACTTTTGCAAACACGGGTATAGACTCTTCTCGTCTCGTGTTCTTTGAGAAACATGTAAAATGTCGTAGCTTGAAACAGTCATTTGAAAAATGATCGTGAAACCACATCCCTGATGATAAATCCTAACTCGTTAAAAACGGTAACCCTTTTTTTTTGAAAAACCCATTTGTAAAATTAAATCAGGCTTGAAACCCTACTTTGGTAGCCGATCCCAATCTTAGTTTGACACTGCAACTTTCCTTTGAAACTTAAAGGTCCACTGTCATGAAATGCATGATTTTTAGTATGTTATTAATAAAAAAGCGGCAGCCGGTACGGCGCCATCTGTTTTTTCACCACAAAACATGATTTTGACGTTTATGGCTTTTTGTAACTCCCGACATGAAAATCCTCTCGAGGGATTTGTTTTCGAGAAGAAGTAGGAAGTGACGTATAGGGCAGTAGCGCACTCAGGCGAGCCTCTACGTTTCTATTAGTTTTACCTGCGGGAAGTTAGCTCGTAGTTCCTTCGTGTTAGCCAAAATACCAGCTCGTTGTATTGCTGGATATTGCTCGAACTCTCTGGAGGATGAATTCGCGCTTCATACTTTTCCAGAAGAAATGGATTGCACAGGTGTATACAGCTACTAAAAAGAAATAATAAATGGGGGGGGGGGACGCAATCCATAAATCAGGGGTGCTAAATGTGTCGATGTGCCACCCCAGCCGAAGCTGTGATCGGCGGATGCGGCACCGGCGGAGTGGCTCATCTCAGCCGCGGAGGTGGATTGTGCGGGGAGGTGGTTTGGCCGTGATCCACATAAACGAAATGAAACGATAGGCTAATATTGCCCCACTTCACTCGGTGGTGAGATGTTTTCTTCTTCGAAAAGAGCTTCCGTGTCAGAAGGGGCGTCGGAAAAATATGAATATCTCTGTTGTTCGTCTCCCACAGTGGGCGTGTTTTCAATGGCGAATGTCGCGGTGTGACATCACGGACAGAAGACGGCGGCAATATGGCTCCCTCTTGGATATCGAATGAGACTTCCGCAACTTTGACAATGGATGACGCGCTCGCCGCTCATATTTATTTCTTCGTATGGACATTGAAGTGAATAATGTTATGTATTTTTCATTACAATATGTATTCGAGAATGTTTATAGGCATGACCCTTGACCTTTAATGCAAGGTTGAAATCCTAAATCAGCCTTTTAAACCCCCAAATTGAGACTCTAAGCGGACTTGAAACATGATGTGCGGACAGCTTTTACCCCACCTGTGTTTACCGAAGCCCACCCGGGTGAAACGCCACAACAAAATACAGTTCGCTACATCTTTTATGCAAACACGCAGCTTTTAGCCAGCGCCGTCATTTACATATTCAACTGAAAAGTCAACACAGATGCAAGGTCGCCTCGCGCAAACTATTCAGTCGCTCGTCTTTGCGAGCATCAGCGTAATCTCGCGTGTATGCTAAACAGTGTGCATATCCAAACGATACCGCTAACCTTGGAAAAGGTACAAATATTTGGACGAACAGTACTGAGTCAAGGCGGCCTGCGCCAGACACAGCAAAGCAGCCGCTGTCCGTCGGCTCGACTAGGCTGTGATGTGTTATTAGAGCTATAATGTCCAAATTCGGTCGCCCACTCGGGTGGAGTTCAGTATCACGGCAACAGAACCACTGTGATGATTCTACGACATCTTTTAACGTTTTTATGCTGGTTTGAAGGATAGAAAGTGCATTCTTCGGACGAGTCAATTGTTAAAAATTCCCAATTATTGCTAAGTTTCATGCGTCACTCGGATGGCGCTAACCTTCATCCATTCTCCATCTGGCACCTCGTTAGGCAGCTCGGGGTTGCCCGGGAAGATGTATGACTTTTTGTTGGTGGCAGATTGCGGTTATTATTTTGTTTTATCTCTTTGGGATGTGACGCTATCACGCAAAATAAGTCTTGCTCTACGATCGGCGCATTTGGCGCGTGCCTTTTTCAGTGTGAGCATTTAATGTCGGGGAGCTAAAGGGTCCGTGGTGGAAAGACCCATTTTTTGAATCTTTTCATCTATTGTCCCTTGCACAGATGTGAGGCGCTGTGAGCCGGATGCAGTGAAGCCGTTTACGACCACGACGGAGCCCCCTGCTCGGTCTACAGCGAGCGCCGCGGAAAATACCTGCCGTGCGGCGTCATTCGATCATCTACCGGAAAATTTGAATTCCTCCCGTCGCATCTCAAGGTAATTAAAAGCCTTATCGCGGTTGTAATTTGTTATCAGGCTGTAAGAGCCCTCGGCGCCACCCCGGGAGAATTCAAGGCTGAAATGTCACCTCACTATCTGAAATGAACTCTCCTTCTCTCTGATCTGTTGCTGTCTATTTATTTTTCTTATTCAGAGTCAAACCCGAGAAGAGAGAACATCCCTCTCTCTCTGTCTCTCTACTGCCAAATGATTCCTTATGACTTGAGGAAGACAATGAGAAATTGGCCGGATAAGAAGGCGGCGGGTAAGAGAGCAGCATCTTGCGTAACGCCACTGGAGCGGGACCAAGCGGCCGACGTGCCAGCGTTCGACGTCGGCGTCGTTCCCGGGCCAAGGATGCGGGGGGAACTGGAGCGGCGGTTTTAATGCAAAAGTAAATCCGTCCAGGTGTTACATAAATATTACTATATATGCTAATCATTCGGGATGGAGGACGCGAGGATGCCGCTGTGAGCGAACACAAACAGTCACGCTGTTACTATTCGTCAAAAGAGTCAATTCGCGCTCTCCGTTCGGGGTGGCGTGGACATATGTTTCGATTTTTCAGTACAGTTTGGGATTCCCAACCATTGGAAATGATACAATTTCACTTAACAGTGCTTATTGGTGGTTCGTCCCCAATTATGGCCACTTGTAAATTGGTTGATAGGCTGTGTGCTGTGTAATAACACATTTACGCATACCCATAACAGAATGCCACGGACATTTGCAAAAAATCAGCAACTCCTGGAAAGTTTTCAAGGACATCTCCGGTAAGTACAGCCCTCTTTCCCGCGATGACCTCTTCGCAATGAACTGCGGCGGGCGGGCGTGCGGGTGGGCGGCGCTGAGATGTAATCAAAGAGTCGGAGATTAAAGCGGATCTTCGGGGCTCAGCGGGTCAGCTGGTGATACAATAACTTCGTCATGTTTTAAGAGTGGCGTAGCCAGCGCCGTTCATCAAAAAGTCTTCTTAAGTAAGCTCCCCCCCCCACCCCCTAGTGGGTTTATGGACACAAGCAGGAGATTATTTGACTCTCTTCTTGGTATCAATATTGTTGAAAATATGAACACCGAAATTGATGCTGTTCAAAAGTTTGGCGCTCACTTAGTGATGTCCTTAATACCGCTGAGCTGTGAGAGTCATCAAGTGTGATGTGAGAAAGAAATCGGGGACCGTTTTCTATCCCTTTACAGTGAAAATAAATGTATCCATTCATTTTCTTTGCCGCTTATCCTCATGAGTGTCGCGGGGAGTGCTGCAGCTGTCAAGGGGCAGCAGGCAGGGTACACCCTGAACTGGTTGCCAGCCAATTGCAGGGCACATAGAGACAAACAGTCACACCTCGGGGCAATCTAGAGTGTCCAATTAATGTTGCATGTTTTTGGGGATCTGGGAGGAAACCGGAGTGCCCGGAGAAAAGCTATGCAGGCACGGGGAGAACATGCAAACTACACACAGGCGGGGGCCGGGATTTGAATCCCGATTCTCAGAACCGTGAGGTCAATGCTCTACGGCTGCGCCACTGTGCCGCCCAAGTGTATCCACCCTAGGTTATTATTATTATTTGCTAGCTTAATGCTAATGTCTAATGCCAGAGTCTGTAGATGGGCTCAATTTTAAAAAAAAATTAATTAAAAAAGTGAGAAGAACTACTATATTACTGTGGCTCAGTAAAGGTCACCTTGACCTTAATTCCGCTTTATCGACATGCAGCTGAGCTCAGTGCTGCCCAGCATGTTCTGGCGCAACGTGGTACTACACTGAAGACACTCAACTCTTTATTCGGACTTTGAATGCGACGGAGTGGGTGAACACTACTTATCTTTTGTAGTTTTTCATCTTTGAATCGCTAAAATGGTCAATGTTGGTCCTTGTCTTTCCCTTTGCATGTTCAGAACTTCACTCGGCTTCATTTGAATGGACTACTCATGCCTCTAGCGCGGAACTCGCTAAAGGCCGCGCCGGTTTATTCCCGTCTGACATCCTCGGGCTTACATCTAAAGAAGGCTCGTCCGTCGGCGAGTCTCAGACGAAACCAATTTTTTTTTTTTTTTTTTTTTTTTATCAGGTGTGATTGCATTTCCTGTCGGCCCGACATGCACGGGCGCCGACACGGGCTTCTCGTCGCCTCCCGACGGATAAGGAATCCACGTGAGCGGCTGTCGGGTTAGGTTGAGGATATTTGGATGTGCTCGTGGGGTCACTGGCGAGCAAATGTGTGCGTTCGCTCGCCAGATTATTTGCTCCGCTTAAATGGAACTCATGCAGAATAATCGCACAGCCCCCGCAGTCATAGGTGCTCTTAATATTTTATGGAGCAAACGAGACAACTGCAAGAGTCAATATTCATCTCCATCGCTCCAGAACACAAAACGTTGTCATGGGCAGGCTCTATATTGACAAATAAATAGAAAAGTAAAATAGGAATTGCCTACTTTTTGTGTGTGGGAGTTCAGGCCAATGCGTGGATTGCTGTTATCAGACGGTTGAAATCCGAACAATTTATCAGAATATGACACTTTGTAGTATTTGTATTGATTTGTAATTATTATAACTTATCCATATTATAGATCCAATATATTTTATAGGTTTTCTGTCTTTTCTTTTTCCCACTTTCTCATATTTCCAAGTAATCACTAATTTTAAAGAACTACGAAACAAAAATAAATTCAAATTATTTCAATTTAACAATAAAAGGAAAAAAAGCACTCTGATCGATACAAATATTGGAAGCATGCATGTCTAAGGTATTTTTTCCATCCATCCATTTTCTTAGCCGCTTATCCTCACAAGGGTCACGAGAGCGCTGGAGCCAATACCAGATGTCATCGGGCAGGAGGCGGGGTACACCCTTGAACTGGTTGCCAGCCAATCACAGGGCACATAGAGAGAGCCAACCAATCACACCAAGGGGCAATTTAAATTCTCCAATGAATGCATTATTTTTGGGAGGTGGGAGGAAACCGGAGTGCCCGGAGAAAACCCACGCAGGCATGGGGAGAACGTGGAAACTCCACACAGGTGGGACTACGATTTGAACCCAGCCGCCACTCAGCTGTGCCATTAAATGAAAAAAACATAAAATACATTTTTACAATAATATTATTTTTCTTTATATTATTTTGGAAATCAAAATTGCAGCCTTCAAACATCTCTTAAAAAAAAGAACATACTTTATTTTTATTATGACTCCTTTAAAAATGCACATTTTAAAAATTAAAATATTTAAAAGCGGTCACGAAAATATCCATAATATGGTTGATAGAGGCAATGAACATTTATTGTATTAAATATGCCCGATTATTTTTCATTCAAAACACGCACAATTGAACATGTTTCTTTGTATGGAGACTAGCTGTTTTTTCCCGTTTTGTTTTAGATGGGAGAATGTAAGCCTACCGCTAACTGCTGGCATGCAGGATTGGTCAATTTGTCACGTTGTGGCCTCAGGTCGTGATTTAACGCAAATGAAGTGTCAAGTTGAAACGTTTTAAAGAGGGCGACAGACGTGGCTGCCAGGAGTCAGTTAAGCTTCCTCTTACTTCCCTCTGGAGTCTTTGCCTTTTGTGCTTAAGAAGTGAACAAATTATTGGTGAGCCAAGCAAGGCGAGTAGGCTGGGGGCGGGGGTGCATGCGGGCATTTTGTGCCAAAAGCGTGGCCCCCTTTGAGCCAGATGGAATCTTTCCGAACGTGTTACGCCGCACCATTCCAACTGTTAATTGTGTGCTTTCCGCGGTTAAATAAATGATTGTCTTTGCCTCCGAGGGGCAAAGAGGATTGCCGGGTTCAGGGCCGTGCTCATTCCGCATGCTCTCTTCCCCCCGGGGGGTGGGGGGGAGATGTCGGCCGGGTCCCCGTGTACCTGCCGAGCATTTCAGATGCACAAAAACGACATCTTGAATTGTGCAAAATGCTGCCAAAGTCGAGCAGGTGGTGAGCTTAGAAAAAGAGCGGATGTCCTCCTTTAAATGAATTTTTTTTTTTTACCTTTTAAATACACAAAATTTTGATTCCTTTAACCACGTTGGACTGGATAGACCAACCCATCTTCATACCAGGATACCTGATTCCCATCGGGCCATAGCAAGGGTCCTGGAATTCACCCAAAATGGCTGCGTCGGACCCAAGTGCCTGACTTACTGTTCAATTTTGGGGACGGGTCCTCGAGACTTTTTAATTTAAGCTTTCATCATAAACACGTCCATGGAGGTTCATGCTCCCATGTGAAGCTGGCTTGGGGGCAGGATGAGTTTTCCCCCAAAAATTCCTCCAAAACGCTACCAACGCCAAAGAGGCGGCGAGCGGTGAGTCTCGGCGCAGCTGTTTGTGGGAGCTTTAAGACGCCAGCTGGTGTCACCATCGTTGGGATCGTCTCAACAGTATGGAGAACATCTTCGTTCAACATTCCCCCCCAAACGTCCGTCTGGACTGCACTGACTAATGCTGACGCGAGCATGCTAGATACCCTTTGAACTCAGAGAACGAAGCAGCTGATCGAGTCGGAAGGCTGTCGTGGCTCGTCGCTATCGCGTCGGAGATAACAATCCGGATTAAAGGCGTACGCTGATGAAGGCGGGGGGGGGGGGGGGGGCCTCCGGGCCCTGTGTGACGAGTTGCACTCGACCAGAAATGTCACTTTCTGCCGTGCGAACGCGGAGAGATGCCCAGCTGAAATGCCAACAATCAGAAGAACAAATGGGGAACTGGTTTCGAATCGTTCAAATGCAGCATGCCAGTGAGGGTGGGGGCGCTATGTAACAAAAAGACTTTGGGTTCGACCTTTACCTTGAGGAGACAAGTTCGTCAAGATTCATCTTTTCTGGTGAGTCATCACATTTTGTTGCCTAGCTGGGGGCCAGACGCAATGATAAAAGCTCATTTTCGTCTCGTTTTAGCTTTGCCCATCTGCGGAGTGGACGCGGTCGCAATCAGACAAAATCTCTTGTACACTTTTGTCTTAAAAGGATCCTCGGGAATGGCCCGAGTCTAAAATGGCCACTTCAGGCCCAGATGGCCTTCGTCATGTACCTTTCAGGACAAGAGTTCATGAGACTTTTTTCTTTTGTGTGTGTGTGTGTGTTCGTAGTCATGATCGACATGCCTCCCAAAATGTGTCCAAGCGAAACTTGCTCAGGGGCCGAAACTCCCTTTTGGCACCCAAGTGACGCTGGAATGAAAATCGTTTCAGAACAATTCAGCAAAGTTTACCATCAATTTCCACCCATACGTTATGATGAAAATTTTACATTTTAGCAATTTGATATTTCCCATCTGTGTAGTATACATGGTTCAATTTTGGTAGCAATCAAACAAAATTCTCTAGGGCAGGCTCGTCTGTGAGGAAATTACAAACAAAGAGCCCAAAATTGCATTTTTAAGCAAATTACCTGACTTCTTTATTGTGTGTGTTTACATGAAATAAAGCTTCAATATTTTATGGACATTGGACAATGTTTAAAAAAAAAAAAAGTTGACTTCCTGTCCGGCGTGCCAAGCCATCAGAGCTGGTGATACGAGCGAACAGACAGCAGAGGACTGGAAGGCCCTCGGGAGCACAAAAGTGACTTTGCTTCAAATCTGTTTGTTTACTCGCACGAGCTGATGATTGCACTTCAGCCCGAGCGTGATTGTCAGCGACACCGATGCGCCGTCGCGCTCCGACTCCCGCCAAAACTCCCCGGCGCTCATATTTTTCCCAAAACAGCTCGGCGGCCAAATCTTTCATTGAAATGAAAGAGGCCGTTTTCCGTTTTACGTCGCCGACGAGAGATTAGGTGAGCGTCACTTGGCGCGAATGCCAGCTGATGAAATATTCAGTGTGCAATCAATCGCGTTTGGGGTCCAGTTTCCGTAATGCATCACCGTTTTGTAAAAATTTCTCTTGACATGACTGCGGCAGGGGTGCACGTTGGTCAAGATAGGGGCTTCCGATTCACGCCCAGATGCGCAAATAGTAAATAATGTACGCTGTGCTAACCGGCAGAACTAGTCATGATAGTTTGAACAAAGTTATAGCGAGGTACGGGTTTAAAATTTTAGTTTGCTTCCCGTTCAACGCCATCCACCGCTCACATTGGACGAGGTTAGTTTCGAGTTTTGCAATTTAGTGTCCGCCATCACTCTAAGATGCCTCCTTCTAATTGAGGCAATTTTACCCAAATTACTTAGCAGGAGTTCCTCAAAGTACGTACCCGTGACACATGACGTGGGTCTTTTGAGACTTTTTCACGCATCTCGTCACGATACGTAGCTCCATCCAATTTTGCATTGCTTGATGATTTTTCTACCTTCCTGGTGCGCTATAACTAAGTGAATTTTGATCATATTTTTGATGTATAGGAACGTGCTTTGAACGCCAAAATGTTTCACATTGTTCCAATGGATGACTGTGATTTGATTGTCTACCCAATTTTATATCAATCTGCTTATTACAAAACCGCCAAGGCTGACAATACACCACAAGGAAATCCGACAGATGTGTGCGCTCGCTTGAAAACAGCTGACGTGTGTTTACAAACCAGGATGACAGTTGTCAGGAAAACGACAATAGCTCATTTCCTCTGCAGGGAGCTCGGGATTGTCGGATTCTCACAGATGCAATAAAAAGGATTAGGAATTACTTCCCTGTTTTCCCACTGCTGAAGAATGTGGAATGTGTTTCCCTTCTAAGATGATCATTGGATGTGAAAAAAAAAAAAAAAAAAGAATGGACAAAAAAGTCGTGGGACGTGTCACAAATTCGGCAGGAAGTACAGCTTTTATGGTTTTTATGAGCTTTGCAGTTTTACCAACCTATGGCAAATTCCTCCACCGCAAAGAGAAAGCAGCCTTCCCCAAACTTTTGTCTTTTTGCAAAGTAAGGACTTATTTTTTTTCTTTTTTGCTCTGTCGCAAAGAAAAACTGGATAATCGGATATGTGAACCCAAACGATTACACGAAGTAATGTGTTGAAAGACAAGATAATAATATTCACAGGCATATATTCTTTATCTGTTGCGAAAAATGCCAAATATTACTGTGACTTATTAAGCTCCGTCGCTAACATTTCCATGTGTATCTGTAATTATACTGACCATGAATAGCGAATGGTTGACGCTTATTATTATTATGAAAAAAATATATTTCCCCCATGTAACAAGCACAAATATTTGAGGGATCAGCAAAAAAAAAAAAAAAGAAATGAAAATGGAAAAAAATACAGCGAATAACTTCAGATAGACAGTGGCGCAGCTGGTTAAGCGTTGGCCTCACAGTTCTGAGGACCTGGGTTCGATCCCGGCCACCCCTGTGTGGAGTTCGCATGTTCTCCCTGTGCCTGCGTGGGTTTCCTCCGGGCACTCCGGTTTCCTCCCACATCCCAAAAAACATGTAACATTAACTGGACACTCTAAATTGCCCATAGGTGTGATTGTGAGTGCAGCTGTTTGTCTCGATGTGCCCTGCGATTGGCTGGCAAGCAGTTCGGGGTGCACCCCGCCTCCTGCCCGTTGACAGTTGGGATAGGCTCCAGCACTCCCCGCGACCCTCGTGAGGATAAGCGGTGAAGAAAATGGATGGATAACTTCAGATATGTTCTCCCCCAAAATCTGCAGCTAGGTGAATCCACAAATAGTGCACATTGAATGGATGCAAAAACTTTTAACATTCTATACAATTATGTCCTTTTTGTGTGGAATTCAATATTGTAGTGATATTTTTCTTCATCCAAGATGGAAGAGCTTTTATTCATACATACGGGGATGGATTTAAAATGGGGGGGGGGGTGGACCAAAACAATACAGCCCGTGTGTTTCAGCACAGAGCCTCGCTAGCGTGAATGAATTCTGGCCTTTCTCTGGATTCCCAGAATCACGTTTCAGGTGTGCTTTCAGTCATCGACGTTCCACACGCCGCCGAGCAAACATTGCGTTCGACTTGTTTACGGATTCGTTTCGCACGCGGCGGCATCGCCTCATCCTTCCTCTTCCTCCTCCATTCTCATTTTTTCCCTCCCCCCCCCCCTCTCGTCTTCCCACCTCCTCACCCACGGCCGCCTGGAGGTTGGCAGGAGCCGTTACGTAACTCGCTTCAAATTACCGTCGCTCATCTATTATGGATACGGGCTCGCACGCAACGCGTTTGACCGATTTCGGGAAGGAGGATGACGAGGAGGGATACGGGGTCAGCCGTCCACGCTCGTGGACATTCGAGGGGGTGCACTCGGCGAGGGGAAAGACTGAATCACCCCGTCGCCCCCCCGAGTCGGCGGCAAAGTGCACACGGGCGGCGGGTGATTGTGATGGCACATGACAGCAACGGTAGAGGCGGCCATTGTGTCGTGGTACAGTTATGTCGGCTTTGTGGCTGGCTTCTTAGGCCAATATTTCTCGACCTTTATTGAGCCGAGGCATGACAGTATTTGACATTGGAAAAATCCCAACTTCATGCTAACGCACGATGCTAAACGCGTTAGCCTAGGACGGATTCACGGCCGTTCAGTATAGACTGTTTTCGACCACGTGACTACATCCGGCGAACCTGGCCGTGTTGGATGGGCTCGCTCGAGTGACGCGCTGTGCACTCAGATGGTTTTGTGTATAGACCGTAGTTACACAAATATTCGTACGACCGTTAAAAGTGACGCATGATGTCTAAAAAGACTTTGGAATTTGGAAAAGTTATCGGTGCTCATCTGATGTCATTTCAAGAAATCATTACGACAACAAGTGTGCCTTGATCGACAATATCGACCCATGTGCCTTGGAGAAACACAAATGGAGCAAGAATTTCGAACTGTGGGCGTCGGTAACCTATCCAGACATCGTCCAATATCTCCTCTTCTCGACAAGCGCTTATACCGTGGACCAACTAAAGAATTGCAAAGGTCTGGAGGCCTACGAGCAATTCATCAATGGCTGGGTTTCCATTGTAAGCAACCTGTGTCTCCATACTGCTAAGGTTAGTGGACCGCGTGATCATAGTCAGTGTTGTGTTAAATTGTGTTGATTATACCAACGAAAGAGGTGTAGATTATTATTTTTGTTTTTGTTACCAAGAGACAGAGAGAGAGGTTCGACCGGGACGAGTTCCAAGCGGAGCCCGCCCCTTTTTCTCCACTTCCACGGCTACATTTTTCACGAAACAGCTAGCGGCGCGGTAACTGTTTTTTGCAAACTTATTATAATAAAACAGAATATACAGATTTTGGAGTCATGCATTGCATTCACACACGTTGTTATTGTGCTTGGCTGCTGGATCGGCTCTGCTAATACGAGACAGCCGCAGTTGTCGCCGTTTGGTTGCGAACTGCTTCCGTTTTCTCGCACTGGTTCTTGATCACAGCTGGCTGTCGAAAGAAAGTCGCTTTACAACGCCCGTTTGAGCAACCGATAACATCCTTTCTGTAACGTAACATGAGTTTGAAATGCTAGGGAAGCGCTTTAATATGATAGTTTGTGGTTGTTTATGGTTTAAACTATTGATAAAGGCAATCATAAACATTTTAAAGAGGCATCAATTACTCATTTTTTCCCCTGCTACTCAGTGTAAAATCTCATTCGAGCGCAAATATATTATTCTGTGTTATGCATTCCAACAGGTAAATAAAAAGGATAATTGCACCCGGTGGCATTTATGCAAAGTATTTGACAAATGTGCCTGTCACTATACGTTGCTGACTTCGAAGAGCAAAGAGCTTCGGAAAGAAGAAGCACTTCCCGTTTACCCCAGCGGACACCTCCCGCAGCACTTAAAGCCGCTGGAACCGTCCCACTCAGTCAGTCAGCCGTGGCTGTGTAGCTAAATACTGGCAAAAACCAGATGAAAGAATTGTATGATGGAGAGAATCCCCTCCAAAGCCTGGCGGACCCTCCACAGCATACATTATAGATCAGTCGCAGTTCGTATGAATGGGCTGCGATTAAAAAAAAAAAAAAAAAAAAGGAAGGCGAGCGGCGGATATTTCTCACAATGGGACATATAATGGGATGCATGCAATTTCCACGTGTGCCTCCAAATTGTTCATTCTCAACTCAAATGAATTAACACTCATCAAGCCCTGCGGCGAATCTACCACCCCACCCTTCTTAAACCCCCCACCCCAACCCCCTTTTCCATTCCATCCCACTCTTCAAAAGAGCCTCCAATCGGGTCCCTGCCTTTGGATGTCAAGAGAAGCCTTTTTCACACTCGGCCAAATCTCCCCTGGATTAAACGGGATCCCATTGATCTGACAACCTGCTCGCTCGGCTGATTTGCGTTTTTCGAGATCCCGACCAATTCAACTCAAACACACCCCCCCCCCCAACTCTGGTTGCCCCGTGGCGGTGAAAAAAACCCCTCGGTCGGGGAGAATACATTAGCCGGGGAAGGAGGCACTCTGCCCCCTCTACGGTGCCCGCCGGGTCGCGATGGGCAGAGGAAAAAAAAAAAAAAGTAATGCATCCAAGGGCATAAGTACATTTTTAAAAACTGATGAGGAGAATATTAAAAAGCACTAAAAGCAAAGAGCGGAGAAGTGAGGCTGGGAAGCGGGGTCGTGGGATGTCTCTTTTAAAGCGAGTGCACTTAGCAGGCCCACCTCCTGGTGACATTTCGGTTCCCAGAGTGCATTTGGAAAACATTTGGCCTTCTGGCGCCTGCCCCGCAACGAACTGTAAACGTAGCAGCCGACTTTTCTGCACCTGAGGATGGGGCAAAACTTTTCTATCACAAACTTTTGCAGGATATGCGTGAGCCTCCCTAACTAAGCCGATCAGCATTTTGTGATTCATATGCTGTTTTTTGAAAACTCCACAACATCCGGTGACCATCAGTCATGAAAGTTTTGAGCCTGTACTTTCCTACTTTTGTGCAGGTATTCATTAAAGGGGAAATCCAGTTCTTTGCATGAACAGTGTAACCAATAAGTCATGTAATATGTACCCTAATTTGTGGTGTTAAATCCTCTCTCATTTAATAGTGTTTTGAGAAGATTTTTATCGACAATTACGAATTTTCAGGGGCGCTGCCATTTTCAAGAGTCACATGACCGACTTGCGCAGATGTGACGTGTACCGTGCCGCAACAAAAGCTCGATTACCTGAGACACCATTTATGCCCAGCGCCGATTTCTCGTATTTGTTGAAGAAATCAGTTGATCGGAAAGACAGAGGGATACTTTCATACAGATTTGAACCTGTGGCTGTAATTAATGTTGAATATTCAGATGGTTCTTCCGGCGGAATGATGCTGAGTCTGACTACTCGGAGGCCTACGCGCGATATAAGTGCGTAAACAAAGGCCCTCGGGAGCTCCGGGCCGGCAGCCGTGGATGGTTCTACGGACGGGAATGACACGGAGTCCGGACGTCGGAGCTCAGCTCGCGGCCCACCGCCGGAGTCTGACGAGCGAGCTCCCTCGGCGGGCCGCGTACCGAGCTTCCAGACGGCAGAGGCCGTTAGCCCCAGACACCGGAGCTAGGCTAAAGGCCTCCGCCGCCGCCGAAGGAAGGCCGCGAGCTCCGGCGGCGGGCCGCGAGCCGAGCTCCGACGTCCGGACTCCGCGTCATTCCCGTCTGAAGAACCATCCGCGGCTGCCCGCCCGGAGCTCCAAGGGCCTTTGTTTACGCACTTATGTCCCCCGCCCGAAAAACCATCCAAATATTCAACATTTACAGCCACAGGTTCAAATCTGTAAGGTATTCCTCGATCTTCCTGATCAACCGATACTGCTATTTCGTCATCAGATGAGGATAAATCCGAGAAATTAGCGCTGGGCTTCATGGTGTCCCACGTAATCGAGCCTTTTTTTGCGGCATGGTCCACGTCATATCCGCGCACGGTCATGTGACTCGCAAAAATGGCAGCGCCCCTGAAAATTCGTAATAGTAGTATAAAAATCTTCCCAAAACACTATTAAATGAGAGAAGATTTAACATCACGTTGTCCAAATAGGGTACATATTACGTAACCTATCGGTTACACTGTTCATGCAAAGCACTGGATTTCCCCTTTAAAAAGTTTTAAAAGTACGTGCAGAGATGAAGCAGATAATGTCCGTTGCATTAAATCTTGAAATCACCCAAAGACTTGAGTGAGGTGTGCGTGTAATCAACTCGGTGAAGCAGTACACGTAGCGTAGTACTTTTATGACGTGTACTATACCAAAGCAAAAGGAGTCGATAAAAGCAATAGCAGCAGGCAAGGTCATTAAAATTATTTCTAAGGAACAGACCTCGACTGAAAAGATGAAGAAGCCGCTGAGAGTGAAGAAAGCGCTGCAAATAACTGAAGTTCAGTGAAATGAAGTGAAAAAAAAAGATCTATAGAGGGGAAAAAAAGGCATTCATTTCTTTACATTCTATTTTATTGCCGTATTACTGTACGAATATGAGGGACGAGAAGAACAGGTAGAAATGCAGAGAGAATATTTGCATGTAGTGTTGTATATGTAGTGTGTATGTGTTAAAACCGCAGTTGTGTGAACGCCTGTGACATTGCAGTCATTATGCTAGCATTAAGCTAGCGGACTCGTTAGAAGAACGTTTGGGTGAAGATTTCAGTGGTCAAAAATATGAGACAATCTTCAATTCTCCTTTGTGTTATATGCCGGGTTTGCTATAGACTTCAACCGGGGTGTCAAATAAACAGCTTGTAGCAAGCACGCTTAGGTCTGGATCAGACTACAAGACAAATTTGGTCTTACCCAACTGCCCTATGTCAAACCGCCGCCATCAAATCCTGCGTGGCAACACTACACGACATTTATACCGATAGCGCCGTAGCCCACCTTTTACCTTCACTGGGCTTTATGCTGTCAGATCCAACACTCTCGGAAAGATGGAAGCAGAAAACATGTCACCGGTCAACACGACCTGATACATTCGTTACCATGCCGATGAAAACAACAACGTGCAGGGCTGATGTATTGTTTCTGTGTGTGTGTGTGTGTGTGTGTGTGTGTGTGAGTGAGTGTGAGGGGAGAAAATGAGGAAAAATGTTTGTGGCTTGTCACGAGTGCTCGGGAAAAAACTTTCATTAAAAGATTGCTTGAGGTAGGTTCACGTACTTTTAATACGATACAACTCGCAAACACGAGCAAAACACGATGTAGCTGAGCAAGCTAGGGCTAGCACATAGGGCTGTACGTAAACATGCCGGCATTCTGTCGAATCATACTCTAAAGCTTCAGCCTGTGAATAAATGTTGACAACGGCAGGCACGGAAGATGATGCGCCAGTCACAACACGTAATCCTATTGGTCGACGTCAAGGTTTGCTGTCTGTGATGTTGAAAAATCTCAAAAATCAAACTTGCTAGACTTTTCATTTTCGGGTCGTATGGCCAAATGGTCGCGGATCATATCACACTATAAGAATTTTCGTCATTCCCAACAAAATATGTGTAACCCAGTTAAAAATTACTATAGTTAAAAGTTAAAATAAATAGAGTATCATTTAGGTCATAAGTTTTCTTTATACAAGGTGGTGGAATATTTTTCAAAGTGTGTGCTGAATTTCTTTTCTGTTGAATTTGTATTTAAATGTGTTTTTATTCATTTGGGAAAAGAAATACTTTTGTTTGTCATTTTATTGTTGTAACCAGTGTTTGAGAAGGTCAAGAAGTGAGGTGTTGAGGAGACGTGGGAGAAAAAGAGAGAAAAGAAAAAGCTGGACGAAGTGCGAGGTACGAGTGGTTGTTAGAAGAGAAAGTTATAGGTGGACATTTATCAACATTGATCAATGTGTTCGACAAGGACTGTTAACAGTTCAATTGTGATAGTGTGTCGTTTGAGTGGACTACTCAAATCACGCTCTAACGTGGTGGAGTTAGCCCGTAAGACAGAAGCTAAGTGGATGCATGGATCTTTGCTTGGACACTAGCAACAAGCTAACGCCAGCTAGTGAGGCCTGTGTTGGACCACGTGCAAGAAGACGAGGACGCTTGCGAAGAGCAAACGCTAGCGAGGGCTACATCGACTAGCGAGGCCTGCATTGTAGTACAAGGACAAAGCTTCGCAACCGATCGAACCGTCAGGACTTGGATGACGCTGGACAACTGGACACAACCCTCGACTTTCTTCACTCCCGCCCTTCGAAACAAAGACATTGGGGTTTGAATTTAATTTGTTTTGCCGGCAATGTTCATATTTGTTTGGGCCCTTAAAGTGAGTTAGCTCAGATTAGCTTATGTGTGCATTGTGTACCTGTTATGTTGACTTTCTTTATTTGAATGAGTGTTCCATCCTTTATCTTGTCATTAAATCTTCACACTTTTTGTTACATAACAAGGTTAATCATTTGACTGCAAGATGGTAAAAAAAAAGTGGGGCGTTTATTTGGTAGCTTGATAATTTCAATTAGGATAACCTTAATTCAGAAATATTATTTCAGAGACCTTTTGAGAGGGAATAAGTGCACAAGTAAAGAGTAAAAGTTGTCATAGAAATTTAGGATAATTAACATTGTGTTAATTGATTAGTCCCTAATTTTAATTGAGGAAAGAACTCAGGTTAGCCATCTACTTGAGAGGCGATACATATGTCATCCCCGATGTGGGAAATTTGTTACGGACCAATATCACGGCTAAAATCCAGTTCCGATTATTACACGTACATGCACGAGGAAATACTATAAAGTGTGTTTAAATAAGTTTGAATGTATTGAAAGGATTTGGGAGGGATAAAACTAAAAATATTTCGTATGGTCTCTCTCGAGCAGACTTTTACCTATGGCTGATGAGTCTGGAATATACTGTATCCTTGCGATAAACGGGAGGTCACCGTCCTGGAGCGTAGGTTTAGCGATAGATGCATTCCCTGTGCACGAAAGTCTTATCCCCAAAAAAAAAAAAAAAAAAAAAAAAAAGTCACATTTGGCTTCAATAAACTCACAGATATTGTCCAATAAAAGCACCCAAAATTGTATTTGTGCACTACTACACTAGACAATCCCATTTGAGATAAATCGCACCTTCAAGAGAAGCGCGTCTCGCTTTCATGTTAAAATAAATTGATTTTGTCTTTTTTTTTAATTTTTTTTTTTTTGTCGGACGCCCGTGACATTTTTTTTTTCATTTCCTTTTTGATTATTTGAAACACCGCCTGACTCTCATCTGCTGTTTGTGCTCCAAGGCCCGATAGCAACCCGCAAGCTCCCTCCTGTCTTAGCGCGCTCGTTTATAAGCCATCTAGTGCGTCACGTAGCGGGATGACAAATGACATACATAATTGGTATGGACGTGCGGGAGCTCAGGAGGATTCCTTGCAAACGTTTCTTTGAACGAGATGCCGAAATCCTAACTGCCACCCCCCTGGTCCCCGCGTACTCATTGGACCGGAGAGACACAGAGGATTAAGCGGCTCCGGTGTCAAATTAAGCGAGAAGTTGTCTTGCGTTACAAATGTAAGTCTCTCGCTCACTCTCATTTTTTCTTTGAACGCAAATTTGAGGAATCCATCGACGCGTCGACTCGGGCGAGAGCTTCCCGCGGTGCGTCAGACATCAACGCTGCACGCAGCCATTTGGAAACACGGCGTCAAGTGGAGCGTCTCGCCAGCGCAAAAATGTCTGGCAGGAAATTTCTTATTGGGCGGAGGGTTGGGGAGAAAGACTTATTTGTGAAGAAACCATGTGGGATTTTTCATTCTTGTTTTCATTTGTTCTTCTTCATTGATCCTTCTTACGTGCTCAGAAAAAATGGAGACGATGCGGGAACTATGTGGATTTGAAATAGATTGTGTCTGATTATAGAGCAAAAAAAAAAAAAATAGCCAAACGCCCCAACTTTCTTTTATTGAACCAATTTCTGGATCATGAAGATTTTAGCAGATGACGGAGAAAAAGCACATTTTCAGTAATCCTTCCTCATTTTGGTCTGCTATCCAAGCAGGAACTATCTGGATAAATAATGCGATCCGAGATGAAATCTAAAAAGAACGCCAATTGTTGCCATTTGTCTCAGTGAACCGAGTTGCCAATAAAATATTTTTGCTTCATCATTGTCACTTTGTTTTAGGAAACTACATTTTACAGTCGAGTCGCTGCAGATATGGCAATGCACTCCCAGCCTGAGTTCACTCTACTACTCAAGCATACATTTTAAGGAAAAAATAAATAGATTTCTACAGTTTATTATCAGGAAAAGCTAAAAAAAATGCTTTAAAAAGCCCAATTTTTTTAGGCTTGGAACATATTATTTCTTTTTCCATTCATTGTGTTGGGAAACATCGATACGGTTTTTGAACAATTCACATTTCGAACCGTTTTCTGGAACGGATTGTGGTCGAGAACCGAGATTAAATGCATCACTTACCTGACAGAAGCTCGAAGGCCAGCTAATTTGTGCTACATTGTTTTAATGCACCAAGTTCTGAAACTGCACGTTTGTCCATATTGACAATTAACAGTATACAATACCCTCCTGCTCTCCTGTAATTTTGGTCTAAATATCCAAGCAGAATCTGGATTCATAAAGCTCTCCAACAGAAAAGCAGTGACAATGTATTAGCAAGGCTTATAATCCTCAATTTATTAGTTTCTTCCGGGTTTTGACCTGGAGGTGTCCTCTAATATTTTCTCAACAAAAGTATAGGTTTTATGGCGTCTTTAGCGCATTGCGCTGTTTGGTTCCAATAACAATAACAGCTGCAGCGAAGGGACACACATCACACTTTGTCTTAATGACCCAAACTTTGCAAAGTTTGGCCTATGAACGTATAAGGTTTTGAGCGAAAAACTGACAACAACGGCGATTTTGATGATATACCCTGGTCAAAAACTGCCGGTATCTCGCAATTGTCTTTTACGATGTGTTTATTTTTGCATCACTCATTTCAGATTTGTTTTTTTTTTTTTTTTTTTTTTTTTTTACGAGCATTATGTTCAGACGCATAAGAGCTTTGGGGAAGAGTAGCTGTGGTGGGCAGCAAGGAGTGGGGGGGGGGGGGATCTGGGGTTGTAGATTTGAAATAAATAGTCTCTTTGAAGCGACTTACGTATGATCGCTTTGACGCTAATCCCCTTCAAAGGCAGTGCTCCAAAAAAAACTTCTGACCCACGCGGGGGTGCGCGTACATGCACACACTTTGGCGCACCCAAGCTGGTATGCCCACAAGAGTGTATTATGATGTCGGGGTTTTAAAATCTATAGGCTTCTTGTCGTGACCTACAATCGCATTCCCTCTAAAGTTGATTTCACTTTGATTAGCGACATCGCGTTTGCAGCTGCAGCAGCCAATTTCTGGTCTAATCCTTTAAAGTCAATAGTTTTCTTGCTGTAAAGTTGCTGACAGAGGACACGACCACTGGAGCTATCTGGTTCTGGATATCATTCAAAATCAATAGGATATGCAGAGAACACCAGTCCCCTGATAATTCGGATGCAACAAGTGGGTCTTGTATCAGATATTGCTCAAAGTTATAGATTTCTCCCTCTGGCATAATACGATACAGTTTCTAATTAGCATATGCTTGAAAAGCAATAGGATGCTAGGAGCCACGTTTTTTGGGGGGGAAACATTAAATATTTTTCGAGAACTGCCAATCGTAATGTGGTTCAAAATCGGTAGGTTGGCAATGGAAGTAAATATGTGCCACTAGGATTTGAATTTGACATATAAAGTGATCACATTTTCAATAGTTGCTACAATTCGCCGTGTGAAATTCAACCGGCTAAGATTTGCTGTCTGAAATTCAACCGTGACCACATTTTCAACAGTTGCTACAATAGCGCCGTCTGAAATTCAACCGGCTACGATTCGCTGTCTGAAATTCACTGTCTGAATTTCAACTATGATCACATTTTCAATAGTTGTGACAATTCGCTATCTGAAATTCAACCAGCTACTAATCGCTGTCTGAAATTCAACCGGCCACAATTCACTGTCTGAAATTCAACCGGCTACAATTCGTCTGTTCCACCAGGTTGGTGTGATTGTAGGTCAGAACCAAACAGCCAGCCAATCCAGTTACACTTTCTTAGTATGTGACGTCACGTGACTAAGAAAGCGTAACTGCGATTGGCTACCTGTTCGGTTCTGACCTGAAGTAAACCTGCCTGCTGGCACAGACGGTGAATTTTAGACAGCGAATTGTAGCCGGTTGAATTGCTAACATTGAAAAGTTACACTGAAATGCAACTATTGAAAATGTGATCACTTTCACATTTCAAATTCAAATCGTGGTGTCACATATTTACTTCCATAGTTGCCCAAACTAACAAAACAGTCCTTGCTGAAAAGATCATTTAGGAGTAATCAGATAAATCAGTCAGTCAAAAGTAGTGGATTGCTTACGTGACATAGTGTAATACAGTTCGTAGTTTGACTTTTTGATTAACAACTGATTGGATGCCTTCTCCGACACAGAACAGCAGTTCACGCTAGCGAGCATTCAAAATCAATCGGCCCATTGACAGTAGACCGCCAGTCAAAGCGGGCTGTTGTGTATTACTTAACTTTCTCCCTTCAGCTATTCTTATAATGACAATGTGGAGCCTACTGTATGTAGGTGAGAGCGAAGCCCGTAGTTAGTCATCACCAAATGCTGTTTTGCCCACGTAAACAGCGAGTGGCCTTCAATCAGGTGTTTTCCCACCCGAAGCGCGGGGAGGGCGGAGGGCTTCACCCTCGCGGATGAGTGGGCTGCGACGTAACGAAGCGAGCGTGCGGCTAAAAGCGCCACGCCGCCTACTGTAATGCCTCTTAAAAAAAAAAAAAATACAAGGTGGGCTGCGGAATGTAGCGTAATAGTCCTGGGTTGTGAATCGCGGTTTATGGGTGGTAGAAGTTGGCGCGGACTCCTTGCAGCAAAAGATGTGCGAGTTCTTTCCATATTGCGGGTACAATTTATTTGAATGCTATCATGACCGTACGATCTTATGGTGCTGGACTTTTCCAGAAGTTGGTGGACTCTGTGCAACACAAATGTGAAGCTGCTCCCAGAAATCGTGCTTGCAGAAGTTACTGGAGCGCATTATATTTAGGTATGGATGAAAAATGAAAAATACAATCGCATTGTATAGTTCTATACAGGTACATAGAGTGGTAAAAACAAGGTATACGTATACATTTCGATATGCTATTCGATGTCTTATGTTACACATTTATATTTATTACGGTAATGTCCGCCCCCAACCTGAACTCTATGACCTCTTCGGGTTAGCATGCATTTTACGATCGTTAGCGTTGCATGTTTGATGCTACTGCACCAAAGATCAGAAACGACTGCCCGTGAGTTTGTTTTAACTTAAACCAAGACAAAAAAAATGTCGACTCCAACGGCTAGTTGTGCAGCTGCTTTGAAAAGAAATGTGTCATCACTGGTGCCGATGACGCCGCCAGCGCGGAATCAGCGCCGCAGTCCGAAACAACGATAGCTCGCCACAGTGGCGTCATGTGACTCTAAAAACAACTACGTAATACGAGCGCCATGGGAGAGCACACACAATTGAAATGGTCGCTTTTCAAAAAATGTGCCCATTCCCCTCGTTTCTACATAGTTTGAGCTCACGTTGTTTTGATAGCCACCTGACGCCACAGGTAAGCTATGGCGTCAGGTAGGCGAGAGAACCAAAACTTTTGGGATTTCCCCACAAACGCCATGGATGGCGCAGAGGATGACGTGCTGCGGAGCAAAATCGGATCACTGTTCATGAATTCAGGGGGCACCGGAACTGGACCAAGTCACCAAAGGTAGCTACGATGGATATTTTTCAGATTGGAGATGAGCCAGATGTTGCTTTTGAAGTCTTGGCCAAGGATGTGTGATGTAGTGGATAAACCGCACTATGCACAAATATTTAATGCAAAAAATGCTCAAGTCAAACAGTGTTAAATATTTATTTAAGACTGTAATATGTGTTATCAACAATATTAATAAAATGTTATGCCATCATTGAGCATTTATTTTATTTGGTTGAGGGATTCTGTTTTGACAGTTACAGGGACCGGGACAAGTGTGTCCTGTGGCCTGTCCCAAGATTATACTGCGGCTACATCAGCATGTGCACAATGATTATTATTAATGATTGTTGTACAGACAAAAAACAATACAAGTACAAACGTAACAAAATATAAATACAGATCATTCCCAATATTTTCAGCATATGGGTAGCAGGAAATTGGTGGTGCGCATTGGACATTGGTAAAAGGGTTTTCCTGATATTTTTAGGTTGACTTTGGTGGTGCGCATTATACTTCAGGACGCATTATACTCGAGAAATAACGGTAAATATATATCACGTCGTGTTGTCTGTGTAACACAGATATAACAAAGCTTGTACAAGAAATTATAACGTGGTTGACTGTTTGCATGGAACACAGATGTGAAGTTTATCACACAAACAATGCTTGTATAAATAAACCGGGGTGGCGGACATGGAACTCTGATGTGAAACATTCAGAAACGGTGCTCGTGGAGCTAAATATTACTTGTTGGACTCCATGATGTACAGATGTGAAGCGTTTGATTGATCATGCAACTAAGTATTAATTGAGTGACTGTACTAATATAATGACCATATATGGTTTGGCTAGAGGTTCACAGCTCAGTGCCGGCAGACGGTGAGGACTTCACGCAGTGCTCATAAAGCATTTCACAGGGTTTAACCTTTTCGATGAGGTTGCTTGAACTGTGTTGCGGAATAAAACAGCGGCACCGAGCAAGACAAATAAGTGTTGGATGAATGTGATTTATGGATGTGTGGCTGTATGGCGTACGCGCACACTCTCCCACGAAAGTCTCCACGATTTCTTGAAAGTCTCCATTTAAGTCGAGCGACGGTGGTGAAGGCAAACACGTGTTCTTCCCTCCATTCAAAATACACGCTGGTGTTTTTTTTTTCCCCTGTTCTTTTTCTTTTTGATGCACAAATGGAACCTGCGCTGTTACCGTGCGTGCGTTCCATCACCTCGGGCCAAGGCGATGCCGAGCAGAACGAAAAATAAATAAATAAATAAAAATGAAACTCCTTTGAGGATGTAGAAATGTGAACATTTGGGGCACAGGAATTCTTTGTATGCAACAGTCCTTTCATCAATAAATCGATTCATTGATGGAAATCAACCTTTTCATGAGAAGAAAAATATTCTTAATTAACCAAATGAGACGATGCTGCCTTGAACTACTTAAGTAATTAATGTTTTTTTTGTTACGTTAAAAAAAAAAAATGCATCAGGGCTTTTAAAAAATCAATTTTTTAAAATCCTGTTTTTTAAAATAATAATTATAGTTGTAACAATACTGATTGGAATCAGATTTTGCTGAAAAAAGTCTTAATACAAAACAAATCATCTCTCTGTCTTATAAAAATAGTTTTTGCCAGGAAAAATATATTTTTATGAGAGAAGGTAAGATTTAAAAAAAAAAAAACTATTTTATGGGGAAAAAAAATAATATTCCAAGGTATGAAGTGTAATTTTAGGGATGTGAAATCACTTAGCATAATTTTAAGTATTCTACAAGAATGAAAAAGTAAAAAAAGTACAAATATTACAACACTCACTATTTTTTGTGAAGCAGTATTTTTCTTATGAATAAAAAATAGTGTTATTAGAATAAGTTGGATGTTCCCAAGCTGAAAAAACCCAATAAATTACAAGAAAAGATTTTTTTCTCATTTTTCAGGTTTTTTTTCAATAAGTAATCATAATTATGTTAAATGCTGTACTATTATGAAAATGAATGTTGATTTTTGTGGGAGAAGTCATTAGAAATATTTCAATATTTTTAAATTTTTTTAGCTTCATCCAACTTTTTAAAAGAAAAAAAAAATGGTAGTATTTGTGAGATTCTAACTTTATTTACGACCCACCATTCAGAACTAACTTTAGCCCCATCGGCAAGTTGGATCTGTCAGAGTACTGAGTACTAACCGTTTGTCAAAATACAAAGAAACCATATTTTTCTTTACAAACGCTTCCAAAACTGGTGGCACCGATATAACAAGCGAGGTAAACAAACATCAAGGCTCATCTTTTTAGTCAACATGACACAACGTTACTCACGACTAACGCTACGAACTGCCTCCATGTGACAATGTCACTCGCTCACTTATCGCAGTCCCCCCCCCCCCCCCCCCAAACGCAAACAATAATTCTTTTTGTACCTTTGGGGCCACTGTACCATCCCAATTATCTGGCCATGTGGAAACGAACCTGACCGCCGAAAGTGTACTATGTTTTTTTTCTTTTTCTTTTCACCTTGAAGACGGAGGGGCGTGAGGGTGGGGGTGCAAGTGTGGCAAGTTAAAGGTGGGAGGGCATGGTTTTAAGGGACTCACCCTCAATATTTTTAACCCTTAAAAATTCACAGCTCCCCAAATTCACATTCTCTTTGCCTTGTCCTTGCTTCTGCTGATGAATTACTCAATTTTCTGCCATTTTTGATGGTCATCGTCATTACTACACCAGAACCTTTTTGATTTTAAACCTGCCCCGTGTGCCCCCGAGAAAAGGAACCGTCAACAATGTCCATTCATCCACCTCCGGGGACTCATTACGGATATCTCAAGGTAACCCAAATTTGGAAGTCAACTGACTCCAGGGTACAAAAGCAGGCAACATACACATAATAATACAAAATAATAATTCACAGTGGTGCCATTGTGATCCGGGTATTTATGAGTCTTTTTTTTATTCGGCGGGCTTTCACCTGAGAGCAAAACATTTGATGCTGTATGGTGGCAGTGAGGCGGCACGGTGCCTCAGCTGGAATGCGCTGGCCTCACAGTTCTGAGGTCACTGGTTCAATCCCGGACCCACCTGTGTGGAGTTTGCATGTTCTCCCCGTGCCTGCGTGGGTTTTTCTCCAGGCACTACGGTTTCCTCCCACATCCCCAAAACATGCAACATTAATTGGACCCTCTAAATTGCCCCTAGGTGTGATTGTGAGTGGGGCTGTTTGTCTCCATGTGCCCTGCGATTGGCTATTAACCAGTTCATGGTGTACCCTGCCTCCTGCGTGTTGACTGCTGGGATTAGCTCCAGCGCTCCTCGCGACACTTGTGAGGATAAGCGGCTAAGAAAGTGGATGGATGGATGGTGGCAGTGAACTGAACTCACTTCGCAGCAACACCAGATTCACACGTTGTGCATTTAAAACCACCGCATAGCTTTGTCATAAACCAAAAGGGTGTTTAATGCTAACGAACAATGCAAAATGCCATAGACGGGCTAACGTGTAGCATCTTTGTCACAGTGACCTGCAAGGGAATGAATATTTGATCACTGAATGTAGACAGACAATATAACCATACTCACATACTCCCTTCTCAGGGAGTGGAGGCCCCAGTGGGATACGAACCCACAACCCCTGGTTTACCAAACCAGTGCTCTAACCACTGAGCTACAGGGCCTCTTCACAGGCATACAGTGTATTCTTTCTAATCTGTTAAAAAAAATTCCATGTCTGTTATACTGCCCCCAGGTGGCCAAGATGCACACACCAGAAGGAACAGCACAATGCCCAATGAATTCAAGTGAAAAAACGTTGTCTTGACTGTATATTTTCAAAAAGTGGACTTTTATATATATTTTTTCTTTTTTTAATGCTAGAAGAGTAAGGAAAAGGCATTTTATTCATTTACAACCTTCCGACATAATTCCCTAAAAGCTCAGACCAGGATGTCATTAAGCTTCCTGGCTAATTTCATCCGGCAATCTTTTTGTGCTCTCTCCGCTGAGCGAGCGAGCGAGGGAGGGAGCGGCGGCTGATGAAAAAAGAAGAAACGGAGCAGTTGGGAGTGCAAGCCGACATCAATCAATGTTGTCAATACGCCATCATAATAGCGGCTCAAGGCTTAATCAGCCTGCGGCCAGTCCTCCGCGAGAACAGGTGCAAACCCGTGTGCCTGCGCCAGATCACGCCTACCTCCTAAATTGCTCGACGTTTTGCGCAAAAAGAAAAGAAAAACAACAACAAAAAAAAAGAGAACCCACACGTGTTGCCGCATATTTACAAGCACTTTTCCTTATGTAACAATGCAATGCACACGTTATGGGCAGAAATAGACGGAGAGTAGGAGTATGATGTGGAATATAACACCTGAAGGTTTCCGGAATGGTCCCAAAAAAAAAAAAAAATACATGAAAAAATTCCCACGTGCTTCAAATGCACATTGGTCCTTAAAAAAAAAAGAAAAAAAGAACAGTGGACCCTAACCTGGCCACATCAAATTTGAGACTAATTTGTAATGTTACAACAATGAAATACATATATTTACATTTTCTATTCATTGAGAAAATTTGGTTTCAATTGGTTTAAAAAAAGGTGGAAAAAATTTAGGTAAACAATGCAATGTGGGAATAATTTTTTTTTTGGGGGGAAGCATGTATTTTATCAAAAACAGGAAATATTTTCAAAATTTCTTTGCTCAAGCCGATATATTATTAGAATCTCAGTTTTGAAAGGGTAATTTATTCCAGAAAAAGTGATCATATTTTGTCAAAAAATCACGAAAAGAAAACCCTCCAACATTTTTTTTTGTTTCCCGAAAAGTATGACAGAACCTCAACATAATTGCCTGGTAATATATGGGCCTTTTTTTTTTTTTAGCATAATGTATTCTGAAGAGAAAAACTCTGACTGCTAAACAAACTTTTTTTTGCCCTTGAAAAACTAAAAAAAAATATATATATATACTTTTGCACAAAAATACAACTTTTATCAGCCCCCAAATGGCTTTAAAAATGAAAGAAGTGCCGATTTCTGTTGGGAATTGTTTGTTTTTTTTTTGGGGGGGGGGTTTGCGTGCGGTTAAAAGTTAGTTGAAATAAGTTTTTTTTTCTAAAAAAGATAGCGTGAAATAATTCAACATCAGTAATTTTTTCTTCACTTATTTCCAGTAATAATGTCATTTTTTCTCCCACAAATCTTTGAAAAACGATTTTTTTGTCAAAAAAAGTAAAGTTAATTTTCACTCAACAAACACTTTTTGAAAGACTTTTTTGTGGACGGGTTTATTTTGTTTTTGTTTGCTGTTTTCCTCCCCCCCCCAAAAAAAAACCATTCCGTCACGACTTTCTTTTCTTTCTAAAGTTTCCATTGTAGTGTAATGGTGCCCTTGAGCAAGGCATCATCTTCCCTCCTCTATCTGACCAACTTGCAACTTGCGACATCAGCAATTCTCAAAGTATCAGTAGTACGCGAACGGCTTCTGGTGGTACACAAAACTAGTACATTTCAGTCCATCCATCCAGCCATCCATCCATCCAGTCATTTTCTTAGCCGCTTATCCCCACAAGGGTCACGGGTTATGCTGGAGCCAATCCCAGCTGGCAACGGGCAGGAGGCGGGGTACACCCTGAAGTGGTTGCCACCCAATCGCAGGGCACATCGAGACAAACAGCCACGCTCACAATCACACCTAGGGACAATTTAGAGTGTCCAATTAATGTTGCGTGTTGTTGGGATGTGGGAGGAAACCGGAGTTCCCGCAGGAAACCCACACAGGCACGGGGAGAACACGCAAACTCCACACAGGCCGGGCCGTGATTGAACCCGAGACCTCAGAACTGTGAGGCCAAGGATTTACCAGCTGAGCCACCGTGCCGCCCATTTCAGTTCAGTTGTATTTCACTTGAGTGCGTTCCATCTTTTTGTTTCGTCTTTTGAAAACGCTCTCCAGGTACGCGTCCCCCCCCTCCCCCCCGGCCGAGACAACCACGCTAATGTTGGTCACGACAGTGGCTCTTGAGGAACCGTTTTTAAGGTGGAACTTTGGTGAAAAAGTTTTGGAAGCTCTGAAGCAACCAAATCCGAGTCAATCAAAGAAAGGATGCGACCGGGGAAGGCGTCTTACCGGAGTTCCTCAGCTTGCGGTTGCGGAAGACGCTGATGATGACCAGCAGGTTCCCCAGCACGTCCACCACGGTGGTGAAGATGAGCACGCCGGCCAGGATGCCGATGACCCACGCGGGCCGGCCGCCCTCCTCGCCGCCGCCGCCGCCGCCGCCGGTCAGGGCTCGCGGCTCCTCCGAGTGATTGCGGAGCAGCGCCAGCGTGTCGGGCATCAGGTCCCGCGGAGCATCGCCGCGCCTCAGCTGAGCCTTCTTCTTCTTCTTCTTCTTCTTCTTGCGCTGGTGCTGCTGCTTTTTGTTGTTGTTCTTGCGAAGACGCTTGATAGGCAGAGGGAGGCGCTCACGTGTGACCTACATAAAGTTACGCCAGTCTTTTGGTCACAAAAACTCATTCATCCGCTGCACACCGGCTTCTCCATCTCCTCAACTGGACTGCTCTGGTGTTTCTTTTTTTTTTTTTTTGGGGGGGGGAGGGGGGTCTCCCTCTCTTCCGCTCCTCTTTTGTTTATTATGGGGGTTGTGGGGGGTGGGTGGGCGTAAGAAGCAAACGGGGGACGTCTGCTCTAAGCCGTTGTGACGCCTCTGCACGCAAAGCAGAGAGGCAGCGATGTGCTCAACATCCCGGAGGAACGCCCGCCCAACCCGATGATGCCTTCATGATGCACCCCCCACCCGCCCCATCGCGCCCCCACCCTCAGCCCGCCTCGCGCGCACTCACACACCCCCCTGGTGAGGCGCACATGGAGACACCCCGCGAGTAACACTAACACATCACCTCTTCCCACACGCCTTTATAGGTTTATGCTCTCTCTCTCTCACTCACTCTCTCTCTCTCCCTCCCTCCCTCCCTCCCTCTCCCTCTCTCTCTCTCTCTCTCTCTCTCTCTCTCTCTCTCTGTCTCTCTCTGCCCCTCAGTATGCTGAGCGATGCTCGCAAAACATCAGCGCAGCACACTGGCGCAGTTTCTTACCTTTTGAACCTGTGAAAATATTTGGACGAGATCAGTTCAGGGTGTAGTGTGTCTTTCGCCCGAAGTCAGCTGGGGTATTGCTCCGGCACTAATGTGGCCCTTGTGAGGATAAGCAGCTTCGAAAATGGATGGATTTTCATTTGCTGCTATCCAAAATATTTTGATGGATGAATTGAGAATTTTCTCATTTTTTAAAGAATATTATGACATATTTGGGGGTACATTTTATTCAGACAAAAACATTTTTAATTTTGTATTTTGCATGGGAAAAAGGTTTATTTGCCCAAAAAAAACAACAGCAAAAGCAATATATATTTCGATGCCCCCCTACAATTTTTTTCAAAACATCTTATTTGAAGATAAAAAAAAAAATATGGCTGAAAAAAATGTGTCTTGTTGGAAAGTTCGATTGAAATGTAAAGTTGTATTTGAATAAGTTTTTTGGCTTTATTGTTTTCTTTTGTCATTTGTGTCATTAATGCGCCGATAAAGCACAGAGCAAGTAACACTAACACATCACCTCCTCCCACGCGTCTCGTTTGTGCGCTCTCATTCTCTTTCACCCTTTCTCTTTTTTCGCTCACTCGCTCGCTCGCTCTCTCCGTCCCAGCACGCCGAGCGATGCGTGCAATACATCAGCAACGCATGTCAGCACACTGACGTTATCCATTCACCTTTTTCCACTCAAGCTACTTGATGTTAATTGCGTGGATGCTGACAGGAGGGTTTTTTTTTTGCTGTATTGTGTAATATTAATTTTTTTGCTTTTCATTTATATACACTTGGGCAGCGCGGTTGATCAGCTGGTAAAGCGTTGGCTTCGCAGTTCTGAGGACCCGGGTTTGGTCCCGGCCTCCGCCTGTGTGGAGTTTGCATGTTCTCCCCATGCCTGTTTAGGTTTTCTCCAGGCACTCCGGTTTCCTTCCACATCCCCAAAACCCGCAACATTAATTGGACACTCTAAATTGCCCCTAGGTGTGAGTCTGAGTGTGATTGGCTGGCAATCAGTTCAGGGTCTACCCCGCTTCCTGCCCGTTAACTGATGGGATACGCTCCAGCACTCCCCGTGACCCTTGTGAGGCTTTTTTTTGGGGAGGGGGGCTGGGGGGGAGGGGACAGAATACCTATAATTTTCATCAGAAAGAATGATAAATTATGATGTTTTTTTTCCTGACGATTTTTTAAAATGACTAAAAAGTATTTTTTCTGACAATTTTTCTGACATTTTTTTCAACAACCAGAGAGTTGTGCTGCCCTTCTCCGTACGCAATTGTCGCAATCGGCAATAATTTTTATCTGCACGTTCTTTTTTTGGCCACTCTGCTGCATCGTGAATCAGTTCTCAGATTGGAAAAACACAAAAACCCGTACCGAAGAATACTGTAGTGGATGGAAACGTAAAGAGGTTTTTGATTTGGGGCAAAATGCTGTTTGGAGGTCATATTGGTTCTTTTGAGCGGAGCGCAATAGCATGTGATAGGCGAGCGTTTGTGGGTTAGCATTTGAGGCCAAAAAAAAAAAAAAAAAACGTGTCCAATTTGTGGCAAGCGTGCCGACTCACTCTCCAGCGTCATTACGGAGCTCTCAGTCGGGGCGGACAAATTGCATCATGACGGCTGCCATTGATCTCCCGGACCCTTATGACGCACGCACAATTATTCAGTATTTGCGAGGATTTTTTTTTTTTTGGGGGGGGGGGTTTGGTCGCACCTTGTGACTCGTTCTTCCGCCAATGGGTGTCGACGGCCTCCACGTGTCGTGGCTCGAAATGGGGATGACAAGAGGGCGGAGTGGGGTGTGGGGTGACGGGCATCCAGGAGAAATGATGGAGGAAATCAGGACCAGATGAGAATAAAGTGCCGGATATAATAACTATAGTCACTTGAGCCACTGAGAACTAAACTGTCTTAACTCAATTTTTGTAATTTTTATTTAATCGTGCAGAAACGTAGGCTTGCATTTCGGGATGTTATTTATCATCATTCATGACTTTCTCGATCCCCCTATTGGTTTGTTTCTTTTGCGTTTATTATACGGAAACGTTATCCATCATCTTTCATGAGATATTGATTGAGTTGACGGATGTTTGGATTGGACGCTCAGCTCAAGTCAAATACTTTATCCGTGAAAAAGTGGTACTTGCAAAAAGAAAGTCAAAATTATGGACAACGACATGATATTGCCAAAAGATCGATCCCTGACTAAACACTGAATTGTGTTCTTCTGATGCCGACTTTCACAAAATTTGGTTGATTTTGGGCTGCATGATGATTTCAAAAGGGAAATCCAGTGGTTTGCGTTAACAATTTATCCAAATAGGTCATGTAATATATACTGTATTTTGACAACGTTACGTTAAATCCTCTCTCATTAAATAGTGTTTTGAGAAGTTTTTTTTTTATCGACAAATACGAATTTTCAGGGGCGCTGCCAATCTCCCGAGTCACATGACCTACTTGCGCCGATGTGACGTGTACCGTGCCGCAACAAAGGCTCGATTACACGGGACACCATTTATGCCCAGCGCTGATTTCTCAGATTTATCCTCGACTGATGAAGAAATAGCAGTATAGGTTGATCGGGAAGACGGAGGAATACTTCCATACACGGCCATGAGCGGCACAGCTGTGAGCGTCTCGGCCGCTCGGTTGATCGGGAAGACAGAAGAATGCTGGAGCCAGCGAGCCGGCTTGGGGGTGTCTGTCCCCCACAAAACACGTGTCACTCATGCCTTTTTCCTCCGCGTTGTGAAGGAAGAGCCGACATCGAAGGATCAAAAAGCGACGTCGCTGTGAACGCTTGGCCGCGACAAGCCAGTAATCCCTGTGGTAACTTTTCTGACACCTCCCGCTTGAAACCCGCACGCACACGTCCTCCGTCCAGCGCGGACTTTGGACCAGGCTGGTGGTGGGGAGCTCAATCACGCGCCGCGCTCTCCTGCAGCCAGGTTAATTCCGGTAACGGATGAGACGCCAGCACGCTAGGTAGTCACGCAGCCCGCGACGGCGTGAGCGGCACCGCTCACGGCTGTGTATGGAAGAACTCCTCCGTATACCCGATCAACCGAGTGGCCGAGCCACTCACGGCTTCGAATGGAAGTATTCCTCCGTCTTCCCGATCAACCGATACTGCTATTCCTTCATCAGATGAGGATAAATCAGAGAAATCAGCACTGGGCATAAATGGGTCCCAAGCAATCAAGCCTTTGTTGCGGCACGGCGCACGTCACATCCGCGCACGTAGGTCACGCGAAAATGGCAGCGCCTCTAAAAATTCGTAATTGTCAACAAAAGTCTTCTCAAAACACAATTAAATGAGAGAGGATTTAACATCACCTGATCAAAATAGAGTCCATATTACATGACCTATTGGATACATCGTAAACGCAAACCACCGTGATTTCCCCTTTAAATCGGAACAGCAAATTCCTGCAGCTTTGCCTTTAAATCCAAATGTTATTGTCGTCAACCGGCAACGATTTAGAATCCGTTCTTGCACAGCAGCACGTCTCCAATCGGCCCAAAATGTTTGCCGTTTGCTTGGAACACGTAAGAGGGAGCATTTATTCCCTCGTCTGTAGCACGGCATGTGACGCTGCCCCTTGTTTTAGCCCCTTTAACTTTTAAACTTTTAACTTTGTTCTCATTTTGAAATGTCTTCCACTTAATTGTAGATTTACGTCACTTTTTTTTAATTATTTTTTTATTTATGTAGACCTCTGTTAAAGAGCTGGTTGTTTCTTTTAAAGAGCTCAACAAATAAAGTTGTTTCGTTACAAATGATAGCGCAAGTGTAATGCCGTGTAACAAAACGCTCCTTATGCACATTGTTGATCATCCTCACCGTGTTTATGCAGCTAATGTGTTTGCTTTTGTTTGCGCTAACGAAGAGCCGGGCCACTTAACGCCCCTCCGGTGACTGAGGCGTCATTTTTTATTTATTTATTTATTTATTTTTTTACACACGAGCCGCTGAGTGTTTGGCTAGCGTGAAACAGATGCTTATAATTACAAAAACCAAAGGAAGCCATTAACCTTTTGTGACGCTTGCTGGAGTGGGGAAAAAAATTGTCCAAAAAAAAAAAGAAAGAAAAAAGAAAATGAAGATGAGTGTTTGAGGAGCATCTGTCTCGATGATTTGACATGGGCATTAAACGCGTCCAATAAGATCATTACATGACAAATGATTGTCGTTTGAATAAATCACTGAAGGGCATTACTTGGTTGCAGCCAGCAGGGGCGCTGTTGATTCGCTCAAATCGATTGCAACACAAAGAAAAAGAAAAAGAACTAAGTTATATTAATGAAAGAATTGATTGTTTTAGTGAGAAGGGTTGCGTCAGGAAGGGCATCCGGCGTAAAAATTGTGCCAAACATATATATGCGTTCATCTGAGATGACACGCTGTGGCGACCCCGAAAGGGACAAGCCGAAAGAAACACACACAGTCAGTCTGGTAAAAGTTCACACATTTTTAAATCATTTTTTTATCCATTAGCGTACAAAAATATATTTGTCTTAGACTTGAATTTGCTCAGATCTTTTTTCATTTTTCGGTGTCAATTTTGTGAGAATAACATTGTAATCAAAGCAACGGTTGATTAGATATAGTAAAATTCGGAAAAAAACATCATAAAACTGCTTGATTATTGACAAAAAAGTCATTATTAAAATTAATGAATGACAAAATGCTCATTGTTAAAAATTAGTGAACGATTGAGATTATTTTTCAAAAGTATCGCAATACAATAAAAAACAGTATGTTTGTGTACTTTTTTGTATTTTGTTCTTAGTTCGCCATCTTATTTAAAGTCTCAACATTACGCAAATAAAATTGTATTTATAACCCAACAATTTATTGACAAAGCAATGTGAGTAATATTCAAATTTTAACGTTAAAGAAGTACTTCAAGAAGAAGTCTTTTAATGATGTAGTTGACTTAACTTCTGACAACAACAGCTGTAATTTTAAAGTCATAATAGAGCAGTTTTCTTTAAAAGACAATCGCAACAAAATGGAGGTATATTTTTAACTCATTACTGGTAGACTTGGAATTCTGTAATAAAGTCATATTATAAAGTATATAAAAATCAAATGCAATCTACCGGTAATTACAATTCCGTAATTTACGGCCTACAAGCCTCGACTATTTTCACACGCCTTCAACCCTGCAATTTATGCAGTGATGCGGCGCTAGCATTAGCACAGCTGGTTATAGAGTTAACACGGCGCTAGCGTTAACGTTAGCACGGTGCTAGCGTTAAACTCTTTCTGTGTACCGAGGCTTATTACCAGGTGGGCTCTGTAGGCCGGTAATTACGATATGTTGATTCCCCCTCACACACACACACACACACACACAAAAATGTAATTGTGAAGATTACATTTCTGGTGAAAAGAGAACGCTAACATGCTAACATAATGCTAGTATGCGATGGTATTTGCTGGTTGGGATTCAGTACACACAAGTGCGCATTAAACAAATCGGCAGGAGCGGCAGCATTCGCAGTGCTCCCGGCATATGTCGGAGGATTGTCCCGCTAATCATCTGATAGACAGACAGACGGACAGATACACACGCACACATTCTGGCATGCCTCGCTGCAGCTGATTACGCTGTTGAAATTAAAGCATCGGTGAATAATACATGAGCAGCGGTTGCGTGCGATGCTGTTTGTGTCCGATCCAGCTGTGCGTGTGCCTACGTGTGTTGTGCTGGGCAGATGTCAGCCACACAGATTAGGTTGCGCCCTGTGTGTGTAATCCTGGTGGTGGTGGTGACAGCAACCCCCCCCCGCCAAACCCTCCCTCCATTGCTTCATGTGCTCAACATGCGTCGTGCTCCATGCGGACTGAAGTCAACATCAGCGTGGACCAATGGCGCATTGTAATGAAGCAAAAATACTTCCCCGTGATACTCAAGTAGATAAAACCAGCACTGTCTGTTACGGCGCCTTATAGACATGATATTGTGATGTATCTGCTCATCATTTTTGGAAAAAAAATACAGTCTGGAAAATCTGTCGTAAAACGATGTCGATACACCAACATTGAATACCGATATTGTGATGTACCACATCAGAGCTCATTATGATACAGTATCAGTACACCGACACTTTATGGCACAGGTGTCAAACTTTACCAGCTGATCCACCAATGCCGCCCCGATACATTATCAAATACAGATATTGTGACATGCAAACATTGCATGTCACAGTACAATATCGATACACGAGCATTGAGTCTCAAAATTGCAACGTACTGAATCAATGTTTCTTTTCGTCCATGTGATAGTGATTTATTCCATTTCTTTAATGCAGAGCACCCAATCTTGATTGATTTACGGTGCGGTGCTATGATACATATTCGATAAAATATATATGCAGTAATATAATTTTTTAGCTGCATCACCACTGGAGTCAGAGCTGTTCCCGATATTTAACCCTCAATAGAAAAATGTCGTTAGCCTCATTCTGTCCAAATGAAGAATTTATAAAAAATGGAATCAGTTAGTCTGACGCAAAATCATAAACATGCTCCGGAATCAGCATAATGTGTGTGATATTGGGCGTTATTAGGCGTACTTAATCAGGTGCATGGTGATATGACATAATGTAAGGGTGGGTGACAGAGGTTTGAGGATGACTGTAACATTACATATATGCGCATATCAAAAAATAAACAACCAGATGTACAGACATGCATGTATATGTGCATAAATAATTGCTGTCTATGCACCGTGTGTATATGATTACACACATTCCGGAAATGGCACAGAAATGTCTGACAATGAAGACGCGCGAGAAGAGAACAGACAATCATTCGCTTTGACGTCAGCTACCGGAAACACCTTCAACTCAAATGTTGGTCACGGTCATCAAAATCAATACATTTCCCGCTTTTGACACGAAATCAACTCGGAAATCGGGGGGGGGGAGTGTGAAGGGTGGGATGGTAGAATCCATTTGTCAGACTGGGAGACAGACGGAAGAAGTCAGCTGCTATTTGCTTTCTTGGCTTGGAGAAAACGCGTTGAATTATTAAGCCCCGGCAGAGGTCGAGTGCGAGGTGAAGTGCAGCCACAAATGACAAGAACCAGTTTCACTTAGTGTACACAATTTATTCACAGTGATAAAACACGGCGATAAATCCGAGACAGTGCGCGTGTGCGCAGTATTAAAAATGTCTCCCTTTTAATTATCTTTCGCTTTGATGCTCGCGCTGCTCGGGCGCCAAACGACCTTCTTATGAAATAAACAATTGACGAGTAATGAAATGATTAAACAAAGATGCCGTTAATCTTAATAACATCTCTGAAGCGCCGTGCCGCATGTGGTTAAGCGGTCCTTTCCTCGGAAAAAAAAAAAAAAAAACAGGTTCCGCTAACGAGATGAGAGAGGCGTCACTATTTTCTGGGCGTAGTGTATTTTTTTTTTTTTTTTTGTCAAGAGTCTTGGCGGTCATTTGAATCCCTCCCAGCTCGCTGCAGGTTCTGACCCAGTGGAGGTTCTGTTGGTCCTCGTCGCCCTCCTGGCGCGTAGTGACACCAGGTTCAACAGTCTTTCCAACTCATCCCCAGAAGAAGTCATAGCACCGGAGCCTAGAGGTCCGCCACTGTCCTCCCGGGACCCCGAGGCCCAAGCTCGCAAGGGAGGCAGCAGCTGGGCCGGGTGCAAGCTGAGGCCCGGTGGGCTGGATGGGTACCCGTCATAGGCTTCTCGAGTAGGGGGAAGCGTGTCGTAGAGGCCCTCGGTGTCTTCGCTGTGTACCGAGTCTTGCCGGGGCTCGCGGTATTCCTCGTAGACGGGCGAATCCTCGCTGCTCCTTTGCCGCCCTTCCGCATCCAGCCATCTCTTTCTCTGCCACTCACCCGACTGGTTCTTTTCCCACTGGAAAGCCCTCCGCCTGGACTCTGGTGGCGACTCTCTGGCTCTGTTGGTGCTCGTGAACCTGATCGGGTAGTCCAGCTGCAGGGAGCGGGTGCTGCCTCCCCGACGCATGTTCTGCTGGGCGTTGCTCAGGTCATAATGGGACCCCACCTCGGGCAGACGCAGACGGGTTGGCGAAAACCAGCTGGGGGTCTGTCTGGAGGACTCCCAGTTGTACGCTGCATGGGCAGGATAAGAATTTAGACACTCGGGAACTTTGGCAGAATGATTAACATTTAGACCCAAGGTGGGCGTTAAAAGTTTCAAGAGATCCAGCAACCTTTGGGGTGTGGTCAGTAACAGAGAATGAGAATGTGAGTTCAGTTCCTGAGGACTACCAAGATAGAACCTCCTGAGCTGTGAGATGAGCCCCTTTTAGAACTTTTTTCCAGTGTCGCTGTACAAATTGCGCCAACATGAAGCCATGTTGCATCAAAAGCAATCACTGTATCACTATCGCCCCAAATGCTGATGAGTCAATCTTGGTTGTGGGTTGGGCTTTCTTCCTGGTGGATTCCCAGGGACAGGTAAAACTGATTCACTGCAGGACCTAGGAACTTTTGGAGGGACCCTTCTTGGGTTTCTTACTTCCGAAAGATCCAGGACCCTTTACGGTTGGCTTTACTGGCACCAAATACCAAAAAAACACGAGTGTGATTCCTGAGGACTTTCGCGCTGTCGTTAAGAGAGACACTTCAGTCTCGACGTGTTCTAGGGGATACTGATACAAAATGGGGGAGACATTTTTTTCTGCTTTGGAGGTAGTATTAGTGTGAGGTTTTGTAAAGCTTAACACGACTCCTGTGTCGAAAGCAAATGTCACTGTCACAGTAAAAGGGGAGGACACGCTGGATCACTGGTTATGCTGCAAGATCGCAGTGTGAAATAATCTACGGTTTTATCACATTTTGCCCTAGAGCAAAAGTCTCCCTCATAATGATTGACTATGATGATGCCGATTAAATTTGTTTTTGTGAACGATTATGCCTTGGAATCATGCTAATGATGATTATTATAAGCGAAGTCTTGTGACAAAGTCAGTCTCGACTTGTTTCTATGGTATCTTTGAAGTTTACCGCCTTCAGAGTATCTTTTTCTTTCTTTTGTTTGCACCAGCACTGGGTCTGTGTATGTGGGGGTGGGGGTTTTGTTGGGGCACAGAGATGAGGGAGAAGCGCCACGAGAAGTGGCATCGGTTGCTAGGGAACAAGACATAAAAGTCAATAACCGATGTCTCGGTTAGGGCCATCACACCTTCCTGAACCTGATGGTTAAATTCTAGCGGTTGACTTCATATTAACTGCTGGTTGGACTTCCTGTCTAATTTGCTAACAGGTGGGTGGCATCACTTTTGGGGTTTTGCAGGCTAATCCACCGATGAAATTTTGAGCTCCCTTTCCGACCACTTGGAAATTCAAGTTGTTAACAGTTCTGTGTCAATAGCGGAAGCTTTGTCAGACACAAAACGCTCTCTGTTTAAACGGGACTCTGCTAGCATATAATTAGCAAATTATTAGCATCAGAGCCATCAACAGGACACTATTTGTGGTGAGGGTATTTCTTGATGTTTGGACGGCAATTTGAAGTTGAACACATCTCCTGCCAACAACAGGTGCCATTAACAATCTTTTCAAAGTTAATAATGGCATTCTTTGCATTGTTAGCATTTTTGTTCAGCATTAGCATTGCATCATAAGCATATCAAGCTCGTGCACCTCCGTCACCGAAGTCACGTGACTGGCCATACTGCCAGTCTAACAAAGCATTGTTAGAGACGACACGAACTACGTCTTATAGCACGACGCCCACAGTTTTGCCCGATACCGTTAAACATTTAGAAAGTGATAATAAACGAAGGTATGTTGAAAAATGAGAGACACTTGGCATAGAGGATCCATATTTATTGCCGAAGTCGATGTTTTCGTCGATAAGAAGTTGGACCGTTGACCCGCTTCCGCTTGTCTTGCACAACTGGATCTACACGCGGATCTGGCGAGTCGGAAGAGTTTGAAAGCGTAGAAAAGTCTGGACGTATACAAATATTTCGTTGCTGGATCTGTTCTCAATCAAGAATAAATCCTACGTAGTGATGGAGCCACTCAGATTTTTTTCAATACAAATACCAATATTTAAATAAATGACCCTGGGTTTTACACTAACTCGCATTCATTAACTATGATCGAAAAAAAAAAAAGACAGCGAGTTGGCTCCTCCGTACACGGAAGCGTATTGCGGCCACACGTTAAACTTTGGTAAACCTCTCCGAAACAAATGTTTTTAAAAAAAAAACATGGATTGTTCTCAAATGAGTCCAATGCATATTTAAAAAAAGCAAATAAACCGCTGGGATAGGCTTCAGCCCCCGTACACGGAAGCGTGTTGCGGCCACATGGTAACCTACAAAAACATCAATGTGACCGACAGTTTATTTTCTTTTTTTAAATACGCGTTGGACTCATTTGAGAACAATGCATATTAGAGAGGTTTACCGAAGATCAACGTGTGGCCGCAACATGCTTCTGTGTACGATGGAGACGACTCCCTGTCGTTTTTTTTTTTTTTAGCATAGCAGTGTTAGCACGATTTGCAACATCAATGAAAGATAATCAGTGCACAAGAGTATTCCGCAGTGGTGTGGCATTTGACACTACTCCCACGTTGTGACGTCGCAGATGTAGTCACACATCTTTAACATACACTCAACCTTGTTTGCATTTGATTATAGAAACGGGAAAGCACTGTAAGCATATTTCCGGTCCATAACTCTGGTAGTATCAGATCTGTAACGTCAGCGCGAGGGATATTCCACAATGTTATGAAGTTCAACACTGCTTATATCCTGTTGAGTTAAAGGAAATATAACAGATGCTGTTCCATATTATTAGCATTATTAGCATTTGGTTGTAGAATTAGCAGATCATTACTCGCTCATGTCCGGGTTGATGAATTTGTACTATTTGCTGTGGATCCAGGTGAACTAGTTTGAGGGAGATCTTTGTTCGCGCCTTAGTTCTCGTCGCCAGGCGAGTGACTCGCGCTAAGAACAAATGCTACGTGGTCGCCTAGCGCAAGTGAATAATTGAGGTTGGCGTTCATGAGGTGTGATTTACCTTTCTATACTTCCCTACTTACATCCTCTTATCCAACCAAGTACCGCACCCTCCCGTCGTCCTCATTCAAACACCCACCGAGCCGACCTTCCTACCTACTGCTCCGAACATCGACCTACTGATCTACTTCCGCACGAACACGTGTACATACAGTAAAACTCAACAGCATGTGAACCAAACCGTTGAAATGCAGTTTGTACGGTATACAAACTTACCGGGACTGTCCTGCCACTGCTCCTTATCCATGTGGGACACTACAAAAATAGCGATTGAAAATTATTTTTAGATACAGTTTTGTATTGAATATCAAACTGTGTATAATATAGTATTTCACTACCTTCACTTTCAATATGGTCCACCGTGTCGTTGACCAGACGGATGACTGTCACGATGGAGGCTACGCGCACACACAAATACAATCGCACACCAATGTCATGTAATGTCATGTCATTATCCAAGCCGCTTATCCTCGCAAGGGTTGCGTGAAAGCTGGAGCCTACAAGGCGGACGACACCCTGATCTGGTCGCCAGTCGAAATTGACGCCATCACTAAGTGGGAATCGATGCCACGCTGCCCGCACCGAAGGCGGGCAGCGTGTACCGCTACACCATCGGTGACGGCGCACACCGATGTAAGCACGACTAACTTGAAGGGGCGAACGTATCACGCTTGTGTGGATGTGTTAAGAACGCAGGATCACGTTTGTAATGCGTGTGCGCATGGCAAGCGTGCGTACTATGCAGCCAGTCAGCTGTGCTACAGTAATTAAAGAGGACACACGCTAGGCACACACACGATTAGCGTGTTAGCCTTCCTGGAAGCACAAGGGAGGATCAATGCAGTTGAGTTCTCTGTGGGGAAAAAAAAAAAAAATCTTCGTCTTCTTCTTGCACCTCTCAGTTCTATAATCCTCTTCTTAATGACTCCATGTTGCGTCATTAAGTGTCGCCGTTATCAATCTGGTGTGAGGCTTGCTCATCAGTGCTAATACCGCTACCTCCACCATGGATTTTTTTTTCTTTTTTTAAACTGATATTACTCATAAGGCGGCACAGTGGTGCATCTGTAAAGTGTTGGACCCGGGTTCAATCCCGGCCCCGCCTGTGTGCGGTTTGGATGTTCTCCCCGTGCCTGCGTGGGTTTTCTCCACCCCCCCCCCCACATCCCAAAAACATGCAACATTAATTGGAGACTCTAAATTGCCCCAAGGTGTGATAGTGACTGCGGCTGTTCTCTGTCCCCGTGTTCCTCACGATTGGCTGGCAACCAGTTCAGGGTGTATCCCGCCTCCTGCCCGTTGACAGCTGGAATAGGCTCCAGCACTCCCACGACCCTTGTGAGGATAAGCGGCACAGAAAATGGATGGATGAATGGATTACTCATAAAATACTTTATTAATTTCTGCTATATGTTCAAGGAAAGGAACAACTCTGCTAATTCCAAATGTTGAATGCTTGAAGCTTTAAACCAGACTTGGAACGCGAACACTTGTTTCAAAGTAAGGCTTTGAAACCCTAAACTGAAACCAAAACCCTGACTTCAAACCCTAATTTTAAACTCAAACCCTAGATCGGAACCCTACTTTTAAAATCATATCCCTTTTGGGAAACCCTAATGTCACTCAACCCTCTCTTAAAATGTTAACTTGGAACTCGAACACTGGTTTCAAAATTTAACCTTGAAGCCGAACCTAAGGTTGAATCCAAAATCTGAAACCTCACCCTGGCTTGAAACACCAAATTTGAAACCAGGGGTGTTAAAACTCATTTTTGTCACATTGTAGTTACGATTATCCCTCAGAGTGCCGTCATGGTGAAACCATAGAAATCCTGAATTGCCTCATCATCTTTACACATGAAATTTATGAACTAGTTTTGGAATCAGAAATCAAGCGTAATGGGTTTTTCAACCATTGTTCAAGTCTGGTAACACAAAAATACTTCTAACATCTCAACATTATCTTTTATGATCTATGACAATTTCATACTTTCACAAGAATCAGAGATTTTTGACACCGATGATTTCCCTTTGCGGGCCACATAAAATCATGTTGGCGGGCCAGATCCGGCCCCCGGGCCTTGAGTTTGACACCTGTGCGTTAACCCATCATTTGAGATGCTAACCAGGCCTAGAAGCCCTAATATGAAGCCTTAACTTGAATCTCTGGCTCTTTGGCTTGATTCCCCCCCCCCCCCCCCTACTTTGAAACCCCATTTTGCAACGTGAACACCATCCAAGGTGTGCTGTAATCGAGAGGAATGAAAAACGTCGTGGTGGAGATCTGGGTACCAGTGCGCTGTCGACGTACCGTTGTCGTCGAAGGACTCCGACGTATATGAGCTGATGTCCTCTAACGTGGAGTCTGACGAAAGACCGATCGCGTCGCTCTGCACGGGCGACCGCTCGTCTGGACACAGACACATGCGAGCGCACACAAGCATTGCACAATTATTCCTGTTAGCCGTGTGGTTAGCATGTTAAGTTTGACTTAGGTTGACGTGAAGCTCCTCAACCGGAGCCTCTGCTCTCCTCAACAATCCGTCATGCTCCGAGGCCCTTGGACAACGTGCGTTTGCCTGAGTGTGTGTGTGTGTGTGTGTGTGAGAGAGAGAGAGAGAGAGAGAGAGAGAGAGAGAGAGAGAGAGAGAGAAATACCCCCCCCCCGCACCCCCATCCAACACGTGAGACCCAGGCTGGCTGTCAATCAAAGTAAGGCGAGCAGCCACTGGGCGCCTTGTGTATGCACCACCAGATGCTTCAATAACACACACACACACGCACGCACAGATGAGCTCTAGTGTTTAAAACATGGGCTGGAATATCAAGTCTGCGGTAGAGTTTGAAATTTTTTGTTTTAAGTCTGAATCAGAGTTTCAAAACAGGGGTTATAGTTAAAAAAAAAAGTGTTTTTTCAAGCCTTGGTGAGGGCTCCTTACAATGGATGGAGTTTCAAAAACAAGTGTTGAAGCCTGTGTTAGGGTTTCGAACAATATTAAAGGGGAAATCCAGCGGTTTGCATTAACAATGTATCCATTAAGTCATGTAATATGTACTCTGTCTTGAAAATGTGATGTTAAATCTTCTCTCATTTAATAGTGTTTTGAGAAGATTTTTAGCGACAATTACCAATTTTCAGGGGCGCTGCCATTTTCGCGAGTCACATGACCCACGTGCGCGGATGTGACGTGTTACGTGCCGTTCCAAACGTTCTATTACACGGGATTCCATTTATGCCCAGCGCCGATTTCTCGGATTTATCCTCATTTGATGAAGAAATAGCAGTATTGGTTGATCGGGAATACTTCCATGCAAATCAGTGAGCGGCACAGCCGTGAGCGGCGGAACAGTGAGCTCGCTCGGCCGGGTAGCTCGCTCCGCCGAGTGGCGGAGCCCTGAGGTCGTCAGACTCTGCGTCATTCCGCCCGAAGAACCATCCAAATATTCGACATTATTTACAGCCACAAGTTCAAATCTGTATGGAAGTATTCCTCCGTCTTCCCGATCAACCGATATGCTATAGCTATGCTATGCTATGCTAACCGATGCTATTTTTTCATCAGATGGGGATAAATCCGAGAAATCAGCGCTGGCCATAAATGGAATCCCGTGTAATAGAACGTTTGGAACGGCACGTAGCACGTCACATCCGCGCACGTAGGTCATGTGACTTGCGAAAATGGCAGCGCCCCTGAAAATTGGTAATTGTCGATAAAAATCTTCTCAAAACACAATTAAATGAGAGAGGATTTAACATCACATTGTCAAACTAGAGTACAGATTACATGACCTATTGGATACATTGTTAATGCAAACCCCTGGATTTCCCCTTTAAGGGATTTCAAGCCTGGGTAAAGATTTCGAACAAGAGTTTCACACCAGGCTTAGAGTTTCAAATTCCAGAAAGCCAGGGTTAGGGACTCAATATAGGGTGTCAAGCCTAGGTTAAGATCCCAAACAAGTGTTTTCACCCTGTGTTACAATTTGAAAGTAAGGTTTCAAGTCAGGGTCGGTGTTTAATTGAAGGTATGAATTCCAGGTCAGGGTTTCAAATCGTGGTTTCCCATTAGGTTAGGGTTTTGGGGCAGCCTTAAAGAGAATTAGTAGGACTTTTCATGTATTCAGCGTTGCCGCTACTAAATGATTCATCGTATGCAAATGATGGAAACGTTTCGGAAGGCTGCGCCGCCGGCCAATCAGCTGGCTCCGTCCACCTCCGCCAACTCCCAGCACGTGACGCCACGTTCGTTAGCTGCCGCTTAGCCGGGCGCTAATAAACAAAGTGCAGTCGCTAACGAGGGTGTTCAAGCATCTCAATCACGCGCTAATTAAGCGGGAGCGGATCCGCCGCCGGAGTACGCGTTCCCTCCTCGGCGGGGGAGCGCATCCTGATCCCTACGGAGGAAATCAATGATGGTGAGCAGCAAGTTGAGGGCAACAAACACAAGAGCTCCTGATAGGCTCCGTGGACCGGAAAGAAACCACGTGGGATTTGCGGTGGCTTCAAATAACACTGGACAAGATGCACTACAAGCACAATTTGAAACTGTATCCTTTCTTTCAAACCGGCCGGTTTCAGACGCTGAGGACGGAGTCTCAAACAAAGGTTTATGTTTTCAAGTCGGCCTTCAAGACTGGGTTAATGGCTCACAGCAGGTTTTTGAAATTAGAGTTTCAAGACGGGGTTAGGGTTTCCTAGTTTGGATTTTGGTTTTCAACACAGGGTTATGATTTCAAACTAGAGTTTCAAGGTGGTATTTTGTATTCAAAGTAGGATTTTTCTAGTCTCATTCGGATTTCAGGCAAGGGTTTTAAGACTGGGTTTGATTCTCAAGTATGGTTTCCAAAACTGGATTAGGCGTTTTAAGTAGGATCTCATGTATTATTACCTTTGGAAGTCAAGGTTCAGGTTTCTAATTAGAGTTTCAAGGCTGGTTTGGGGGTTCGGATGCGGATTTAGGGTTCAATGTAGGGTTTCAAGACCAGATTAGAATTTCAAAGTAAGGTGTTCAATACTGGGTTTTCATCTCAATCTGTGATTAGGAGTTCAAACAAATATATTGTTTTCAAGTAGGGTTTCAAACCTGGGTTACTATTTCTAGACGGAATTAGGTTTCAAGGCTTGGTTAAATTTCCAAATCAGGGTTTTAAGACAAGAATAGTGTTTTTAAATTATGGTTCTAAGCCTGGGTTACGTTTGACCAGGTTTGGTTTCCAAGTCAGGGGTTGGCTTCAAAGTAGGGTTTCAAGCCAGGGATAATTCAAGTTTCAAAGTTTCAAACACAGATTTGAGTTCTAGACAAGCAAATTGTTTCAAATTTGGGTTTCAACCCTGGGTTTGCGTTCCAAAGTACCGCCAACCGCAGAGTACCAAGATGTGGTACGGACCGCTCGCTGTATTTTAGTACTTGTTTCCAACTGGAGCACTTTTTCTCCAAAGTAGGACAAAGTCGAAACTCAAACATTATTCATCATATTCATTATTCATATTTATTCATCGTATGTGTTCATTAGAATTGTCAATGAAAAAGTTTCAAGTCTATCGAGGTCAGTGGGAAGCCATCTGTCTCCATGGCAACCGTGTTGAAAAAAAAAAAAAAGTGGCCCCGGCACGCCTGCGCGATTGAAAGCCTGACCTGTGTTTGAAACCCTTCTTTGAAAGTGTAACCCGTTTTTGATCCCCAAACCCAGACTTTCAAACTGACTTTGAAACCTCAAGCTTGGCTTAAAAACCGCAATGTGTAAACCTCACACACAGACGAAAACCCCCCCCGAAAACTTTAAACTTTAAACCCGACTTTGTGCATGCGTGCGTGCGTGCAGTCTGACCGTCGCTGCCGTCCGTCCTTTCCATCTCAAAGGCTCTCTGGCTCCAGCGGCCCTCGCGTTGGTCCCGCCGGCTGTCTTCCGCCGTCGCGTCGGCGTCCCCGCCCTCCCAGGACACCTTGTGAGCGGGGCTGTGCTGGTGGGGGCGGCGGCAGGGCGACGGCGGAGGCAGGTTGGTGGGTGCCACGCTGCACACGGCCACGCCCCGACGGTTGCCGCGCGCGTTCGGCATGTCGGACAGGAAGCTGCTCAGCTGTGACGTTAAAGACGGGAGAAAGGATAACAAAAACAAAGTCGGCAGTTTTGTTAAACAGCTGCTGATGTCCCACTGATTCCGATCACTCTCGCCACAGTATTGATTTTTGCCTTGTCTCAAAAAGTTCAGGGTTTGAATCTGGGCTGGGCCTTTTTCTATAAAGTTAACATGTTGTGTCCCGGCTTTTCACTCATACTCCTTACACCTGTCCCTTTCCCAGGGATGGATGGATGGATGGATGGATGGAGCTGAATGACAGTTGGATGGACAGGTGGACGTATGAATGGATGTACAGTAGTTGCATGGCTGGATGATGGGTGGATGGATGGAGATGGTCGAAGGATGGAGATTGATGAGGTTGATAGAGATGGACGAACGTGGACAATTATTGGATGAATGGATAATGGATGGTTGGATGGATGATGGAGATGGCTGCTGGGTTGATGGCGCTGGATCACAGATTTTTTCAGATAGATGATGGGTGGATGGATGGGTGGAAATGAATAGTTGTAATGAGATGGATGATGATTAGTTGGATGGAAATAACTAGAAGTATCATGGTGTATATATAAGGATTGATGTAGTTGGATGGATGGATGGATGGATGGATGGATGGATGGATAAAAATGGATGGATGTGGATGAATGCGGTTGAATGGATGGAGATGGATGAGAGTTGGACGGGGACATGAGATGAATGGATGGATGATGGAGATGAATGAAAGTTGAATGGATGGATAGAAATGGATGGATGACATTTTTATGAATGGATGAGGGTTGCATGATGCATAGAGATGAATGGATGGATGGAGATGGATGAGAGTTGTATGGGGACATGAGATGAGTGGATGGATGATGGAGATGAATGAAAGTTGAATGGATGGATAGAATTGGATTGTTTTTTTATGGATGGATGAGGGTTGCATAATGCATAGAGATGGATGGATGGATTGATGGATGGATGAAGGTGGTTGGATGGAGGGACGTGTATGTGAGTTGGGTGGAAGGACGGATAGAAATGATGGTTGGATGGATGGGGAATGAATGGATGGAGATGGATGAGAGTTGGACGGGGACATGAGATGAGTGGATGGATGATGGAGATGAATGAAAGTTGAATGGATGGGTAGAATTGGATTGTTTTTTTATGGATGGATGAGGGTTGCATAATGCATAGAGATGGATGGATGCATTGATGGATGGATGAAGGTGGTTGGATGGGACATGTATGTGAATTGGGTGGAAGGATCAATAGAAAGGATGGATGGATGGATGGATGGATGGATGGATGGATGGGGAATGAATGGATGTACAAGCTGCACAGGATATATGTGTGACTTACCCGACTTCCATCCCTGCTGCGTCTCCCCCCAATCAGAGTTGAGTGCGCGTTGGGTCTCACCACCACCTGCGGAGGTCCTGTCAGGCCGCCGCCCACCTCAGCCCCGCCGCTGTCCCCTCCGTCGATGGCGCTCGCCCTCCCCGGCGAGCCCGGCACGCGCACGGCCTCAAACTCAATCCCCTCGGCGCCCATGCCCGTCTTGCGCAGCATGTAGCTGGTCTCCGTGATGGCCGACACGGCCGCGAGGCTCCCCGCGGGCGCCCCCCCCGAAGAGTCCTTCCGGAATTGGATCTTCTTCCGGAAGATTACGAAGAGGATGAGGAGTAGGATGACGACGAAGGCCAGGACGCCAATGCCGATGATCTCGCCGGGACCGACGTACGACAGCCGCTCCGCCTGGGACAGATCGGCACAGATGATCAACACCGGCCAACAATTAGGATGTCTCGTGCGTGTAGTTAACAATGAATCATCCTATTTTACGTATTAAACATGAATACTCCAGCTGTCGGACCTAAAATTACGTAATATGATGCCAAGACCGGTTTGTAGGGTCGCACCTGCGTGTCGTCGCCAGCCTCGCCGCCACCTTCGCAGGCCCCGCCCTCGTATCCCGGTGTGCAGTTACAGTAGAAGGATCCCGGCGTGTTGACGCAGTCGGCGCCGGCGCCGCACTCGGCCCGCTCGCACTCGTCCACGTCGTCGTCGCATCTGGAATACCAACAAGCATTTTTTAATCAAAGATTTTTTTTTTTTTCGGTGCCGTTCCGAGTCTGATGTGGCAATTTTGCAGGATCTCAGTGTGAAAAAGGCAATAGAGCATGTGGCAATTTTGTGATCTGAGGAGATTACAACACTATCAAGAGTGATATTTAATGAAAAATAACAGCACGTGCTTTGTGGTTGATTTTAGACATTTTTTTAGCAGGTGTGCGTCCGGCGGGGTCTCGGCTCGACCGGCTCTACACGCGCACTCACGAGCCCCGCATTGTCATCACCCCGGCGAAACTCGCATCATGCGTGGCTCGCCGGTGTCCTCATCCTCACAAGCAGTAGCCCGCGGCTTCTTCCTCTTCCTCTCTTTTCTGATTTTGATATTTGCTTGATATTTGATCGTGCTCCACGACACGTGTGCGGCAACTCTCGGAAATGTCATCACGCTGAATAATATCTGCTGAGCGAGCGTTTACGCCTGATTACTATGCACTGATAACCAGCTGCAACCTCAGAACAATTACACAACAACTCATTTTGAAAAAAAATGCTGAGTACACATTTCACCCCTTACATTCACTGCAATACAATTATTAGCACTTCAGCTTTATATTATAGTACCTAGCTATATATAAAGCTTAGTTACTGTGATTGAATGTATTGTGTCATCAATCATGTGGCTTATACTTATTTTTTACTGAAAAAATATTTTAAAAAAGCAATCGTATTCCTTCTCATTTTTTCTTTACTGTAACTTATAAAATGAAAAATAAGTGTGACAAATTTTTTTCCCTTCAGTATACTGTTTATTTCTTTTAGAGCTTTTTCTGATTAGCTGGGACAATCTGCTTTTCTTGAATTTAATTTCTTTTCATTTTAATATTTCAAATTTTTAATTTTTTTGTTCAAATTGCGAGATTGCTTATTTATATGGTTCATGAGGGCCGATAGATTTTTTTTAACAATAAAACTAAAATTACAAAGTATAATTTCCTGCATTAATTGGGGACTCAAAATTTCCCTTAGGTGTGATTGCAAGTGCAACTGGTATCTGTCTCTATGTGCCCTGTGCTTGCCTGGCAACCAGTTCTGGGTGCACCCTGCCTCCTGCCCCATGATATCTGGGATAGGCGGGAGCACCACCGCAACCCTTGTGAGGATAAGTGGTTCAGAAAATGAATGAATGAATTCCCCATTGTATGCTACTTATTACATTTTTTAAAATCTACAAATAGGCTTGGACATGATTCACCAGGATCAGTATCCATCCATCCATCCATCCATCCATCCATCCATCCATCCATCCATCCAGCCATTTTCTTAGCCGCTTATCCTCACAAGGGTTGTGGGAGTGCTGGTACACCCTGAACTGGTCACCAGCCAATCGCAGGGCACATAAAAACAAACAACCAATCACACTCACAATCACACCTAGGGACAATTTAGAGTCTCCAATGAACGTGCATGTTTTCGGGATGCGGGAGGAAAGCGGAGTGCCCGGGGAAAACCCACGCAGGCACGGGGGTAAACACGCAAACTCCACACAGCCAGGGCTGGGATTTGAACCGCGATCCTCAGAAGTGAGAGGCGAACGCTCTACCCGGTTGCTTCATAGTGCCGCCTCTGAAGGTCATGTACATATTTAAACGTGTAATTGCGTATGTTTTTTTTTTTTTTTTCCTGCTAATTGGTCTTCATGAGGGTCATTTTTCAGACAAACCTCAGGTCCTTACTCTAAATTGTTTAGCACACAAGTGTGTAAAAGGAGTGCTGCTACCCTCGAGTGGTGACTCTCGGTAATAATCACGCCGTGTCGTAAACAACCTTTGCCAGTGCCCCGCTGAGGGCCAAAGTTCTTTGATCTTACACAAGCCCCCGGAGACCCGGGGGGCATCCGCAGACGAAGCCGCCGCCGCCACCCACGGCCTGGCACTCGCCACCAGCCTGGCAGGGGTTTGGCGTGCAGGGCGTCACTGAGCTTTCGCAGCGTCCCCCGGTGAAACCAACGACGCAAGTGCAACCAAAGCCTGTCAAAAGCACAACATAAGTGTCACTTCCATATTTGTGTGCTCGAGACGTGGCACCACCCTCCTTTGCTGAGTCAGCTGTGAAATGGCCACTAAACAGTTAAATTCCATCTTTTTTGTGTTATGATGATCCCCAATTTTACAAGGTCACTTGTTTGAAAGAGGCGAAATGACTTTGTTGTGTTTTGTGTCAAAAAAAGAAGCGGTGAATGAGTGATCTGTTGCTGCTCCGATATATTAATTTTGCAGGATCTTTTTTTTCTAAAGAGGCTATCAACACAAAGCAAGATCTAATATTTATGGTGCTCTGCGAGAAAAGCCCAAGGTGAATATGTGGTAAGCTTGTTACACCTCGAATAAGCCAATTTTGGAGGTTCTCTGTTTGGAAGAACCACAACAATTTTCTAGCTTTCCTGTGTTCTCTTTAAAAGCACAGATGGATAAATGCTTGATGTTCTGTTATACCAAATTTTCTTGGATCTCAAAGAGAAAGAGACAAATGAACATACGTCAAGATGATCCTTTTGCCAGATTTTCTGTTACGACGAAGAAGTTTGCGACGGAAATTCAACATGAAATGACGTGTCAATCAAATGACTTTGCAGAATGTATTTATCAGGTGAGTGAAACCTACCACCAGATGGCAGGCTGGTGCACACGGCTCCGTTGAGGCAGGGATCACTGACGCAGGGGTCCGGATAGAGGACACAGCCCATCTCCACCTCGCTCAGCCCAGCGAGCTCAGCGTAGCGACTGCGTTTATTCTGCAGCGGCAGCTCTCGGCCGTTGAGCGTCAGCCGTCCCAGGCAGCCTTGGAAGCCGTCTTGGGCCCTCGCCCCGAGGCCGCCCGACGTTAGGGGCCTCACCTGCGCCCCGAAGAAGAAAGAGGATTCCGGGGCGACTGGCCAAAAGCGGACGGGGGCTCTGGCCGCCCGCCGTCGCTCCACATAGCTGTCATCTAGTGACAGGAGGGTGTAGTTGCTGGTCAGCTCCAAGGCTACAGCGTGCCACAGCCCGTCGTTGATCTGTCGACCGGAGATACCCATGATGCCCAATGTCTTGTCACAGTCCAGCTGGAACCACAGGCGGCCACCTTCGATCTGGAACATGACAATTCAGTTTACACAAAGTCAAGTCAAAAAACAGAGTCAAGAACCATGTCAAGAACTCGTCGAAAAACAAATGACCAGTCAAGAACTCGTCGAAAAACAAATGACCAGTCAAGAATCAAAAATAAAGTCAGGAACCATTCAAGAGCCAGGCTAAAAAAGCAGATCGACAACCAGGTTATGAACCAAGTCAAGAATCAAGTTAAGAACTACATTTACTGCCATGTCAAAAACAAGTGAAGTGCAAGTGGAGAATCAAGTGAAAAAAACAGTTCTGGATCAAAACAAGATCCAAGTCAAAAACCAGTTCCAAACAAAGTCAAGAACCAGTCAACAATCAAGTCCATAACCATGGAGAGCTCCACATGATGTCAACATTATTATGAATTACACCAGCAACCAGTTCAGTGCTAAAGGGGTAAATTTATTTTCAGACGTTGCTCTTGACTTTGATTAAGACTGATTCTTCACATGGTTCTAGAATTGGTTGATGTCTGAATCTGGAACGCACCCGAATCGTTTACCATGGAATGCACCCAGGACGGGAATTTGGTTTAAAGAGCTTCCTGTTTACCTTGAGCATGGTGCAGGGGTTGACTCTGGTAAACATGATGACTCCCCTTGTCTGCATTGTGCGTACTCTCAGGCCCAGCTTCATCTCGCCGCTCTGACTGTTCTCCGTCAATTTGTACTTGATGTAGCCGTTACCAGAAAATCTCAGCGAACTTTGACCTGTGTGGAAACAAAACACAAAATCAAGTTCAGAACCTGCCAAGAAGCAGCTAAAGCCAGTTAGAAATTGAAGTCAGGAAGTACATCTACCTTAAACCAGATAAGAACTAAGTTAAGAACCACATCCGCCATGAAATAAACCATCAAAAATCAAGTCCAGGACAAGTCAAGCTGGTCAAAAGCAAGCTGAGCAAAGGAATATATGATCACTCTTGAACGAGTCAGTCAAGAACCTCATCGTGAATCAAGTCAAGAACTTTGTAAAACAAAAAAAAAAAAGAGTCAAGACTAGGTCAAGAACCATGTTAAAAAAAAAAAACAGCTCAGAACCACACCAAGAAGCAGACGAGAACCAGTCCGTATAGCACGAGTTGAAAAACAATTCAACAACGAGCTCATTGTGAGGGGGGGGTGAAATTGGGTCTTTAAATGGTTCTTGGCTTTGTTTTTGACCTGGCTCTTGACGAGTTCTCGAGTTGCTTTTGATCCTACCAGCACACTCGTCGAGACGCTCAGGTAGACACTGGCAGACAGATGGCGCTGTCGGGCCGGAGCGTACGCACTGCATGTCTGCTGGACACGACTGACCTTCGCACTGCTCCACAGGAGCAGGGCAAGACTCACCTGCTTGGACAGTGACAAATCACAGGGTGGAAAAAAACATTAGGTACTCCAAGAGAAACTGATCAACAGGGGGTTACTGCCGTCTATCTAAAAACTCACGAGGGCAAGTGCAGGTCTCAATCCGTCTGAACGGCAGTGACACCAAGCTGACCCTCTCTGTGCTGTACATCAGTAACGAGCTCGCCTCCATGGCTAGCGTCTGCTCACACACCTTGTCACCGCACACCAGCTTCCCGGAGCAGACGCCACCCACCGTAGTCGCCCCAGCCAGGACCCCGCGGAGCTGCCCCTGTGCATCCTGTAGCTTGGCGGCCAGCTCCTGGGGTGTGTAGAAGCCCCCGATCCGCCCACGACCATCTGACATCTCTGGCCTCTCAACCGCCAGGAAGAGGTCCACGTCAGACGTCCCCTCCACCGGCTGCACACCGAGGATGTGGAGCGGGTCCTCTTGTCCTGCTGACCATTTCCAGCCAGCGAGCGCCCGCAACGTCAGCCGGATCTGGCTGAGGTAGCGGCCCAGTAGGTCCTCGGGAGACAGAGAGCGGAACCTCAGGGTGACGGCGCTACGCAACAGGATATCGGTAACCTGTTCCACTCGGACCGAGACGTCAGCAATCACGGCAAAACGACCGTCGCTGACAGTAGCGTTCATCTGATATCTGAGAACATAGAAAATTTTTAACACAAATTCAAAAATGCTCAAAAAGATCAAAGAATGAAGCAATGATAAGTATGTGGACCTTCCCGGCTCTAAGCCCGGTACAGCTGTCACGCTTCCGTTCTGCCTGTTGATGCTAAACATGCTCTTGTCCTGGGGCTTGTGGGTGTAAGACAGCGCATCGTTTGGGTCACGGTCTGTCGCGTGGATGCGACCGATTGAGCCGCCCTGGAACGTGTCGGTTGCCGTCACCACAAAGATTTCCAGGGGCGAGACGGCCGGCTTGTACTGACTGTTCCCGATGACCCGCAGAAAAACCCACGAAGACGAGACCAGAGGGGACCGGCCAGAGTCGCTCGCCTGCCGCACAAAAGGATCATTCTGAAGACAGTGGTTTCAAATTAGGGGTCCGTGAGTCTTACCTCGGGGGTCTGGAAAATAGTTTGTCTACGTATCCATCCAGACTTCTTAGTTAACATGGTAAAATTGTATTTAGCATAGCATTTAGGGGTATCCATGATCATAATGTTTATTCAGCACTGTGATTATGAGAGGATCCTTCCAAAAAATTCTCCACGTTAAGTGGTCCCTGAACCCAAAAGGTTCGAGAACTCCTGCAATAAAGGCTCCAGTTTCAGATAATTTCCATTTTCTGTCAATTATTGAATGGCTGAGTTTTTACAGAGCTAAACAGGGCCTAAAATATTCTTTAAAAAAAAAATCATTCTAACCTGGACCTCGAGGGTGAACTCCCTGGGGGACTCCGGGCTAAACTCGCGGTCGGACCTTAGTGTTCCCGTCTGATCCAGTGTAAAGAAACCGCCCTCATTCCCGGAAACTAGGCGGAACTCAAATGGGGGGCCATTCCTAGGCGAGTCCTTGTCGCTGACAGACAGACGGAGCAGGACGCTGCCAGACGCTTGGTTCAGCTGTAAATTTGACAAGTAGTGGGAAGTAATGCAGTACAAATCCTTCACAATTCACGTTGAATTTCTGGTATTCATATTTTATGTCCATATTTATTTTTCCGATGTTTTACTTTTACTCCCTCCATATGAAAACAGATAACTGTACATTCTACTCCTTTGTCAAACTTCACGGTTGATATTAAACCACTAGCTTCTGGTGTTCAAAAATTCTGTTGAATCTGGAAAAATGCTGGCAAAGCACCACCTCTGTCTATATTGAACTCTTGAATCACTTCAACATAGTTCCTTTGCATTTCTTCTGCAGGAGCACTAAAACATAAAGGTGACCCGGGAACGTCAGCGATGGCATCTTCTACCTGGACCACGGCAGTGGCGTTGGGCGGAGTGAAGACGGGCGGATTGTCATTGACGTCGGCGACGTCGACGTTGACGTCGACGGCCGACGACATGGCGGGCGAGCCGCTGTCGAAGGCCTGCACCGACAGAGCGTATTGGGAGACCTGCGCAGGGAGGCAAGGAGGGAGCACATCATTATGCGTGAGCCCGAGCTGCCGACATGCTTCGTTACGGCTGCATAATGCGAGTGCACGCTGACCTTGCGTTGACTCAGAAAATGACTATTGATTTCCTTATGAGTTATTTTGCACTTGAAGGTGTCTCCTTAAGATGGCTCTAAAAACGTGCCGGCAACCCAGCCACCTTTGAGCTTTTGAAGCCAGCAAAGGGCCTGATTATCGGATGTCCCTAAATGTGATACTGAGCAATCACACTGTAGTGTGAAGAGTGTATAGAGTATTTCCCCCCCCCCCCCCCCAGGCCCCCGTGATTGGCTGCCAATCAGTGTACACGTCCGAGAAGAGGATAAACGGCTCAGAAAATGGATGCATGGATATCTCCGAAAGATAATCATGCTGTGTGTCTCATGTGTTAATAGAGATCTTTCCTCACAAACATGACCGTTTCTCACATTCTGAAAATCAATTTCAACGTTAAATGTAGTCCTCTTTACCAGCTCCCGGTCCAGACGCTTGTTGACTTTGAGCAGTCCCGTCACCGGGTCGATCCAGAATTGGTTGCTCCTGTCGCCTTTCAGGATGGAGTAAGTGATCCGTCCGTTAACTTGGCTGTCCAGGTCTTCTGCCAGCACCTTAGACGGACACACGACCGTTCAGTACTCGAGACTCCGACGGTTTACCGCTCACGACGCGATCACACTACCCTAGTTATGGACTGGCCGACCGGCGCGTCCTCGCTGACCAGGACATTGTAGACATTCTGGCTGAAAATAGGGGCATTGTCGTTGATGTCCATCAGCTGGATGATCACCATGGTGGCAGCGCTGAGGGGTGGGCTGCCTCCGTCCCAGGCCTCCACCGTCAGGTAGTAGTCCTTGCATACTTCAAAGTCCAGATCATCAGCCACAAATAGGGAGCCTATGAAGCAGAGGGACGAGTATGTAATGTTGTTTTTTTTTTTTAACATCAAACACCAAAGGTGATAGAGCCTTATTGGCCACTGCCTCCAAATTGTGGAATGCACTAAAATCTGTCTTGGTTGAATGAAAGTGGAACTGGAAGTGTAAGTGGAATCTGGAGAAAACCCATCCAGGTATAAAAAGGCCCCAGATCCAGGTGATCAGAGCAGTCGAAGGACCTTCCAGGCTCCAGATATCAATTTGGACAGCTCACCCAGGTTCCTGTCAATGGAGAACTTGGCCATCTCGTTGCCCGAGCGGATTCTGTAGGAAATCTCGGCATTGGGCCCAATATCAGCGCTGGTGGCCAGCACACGCAGCACTTCGGTGCCCACCGCAACGTCCTCAGGCACGGTGACAGTGTAATCCCGCCGTTGGAACACCGGCGCATTGTCGTTCACGTCCAGGACTAGCACAGTCAGGTCCACCTGGCACAAAATGAGACGCATTTCAGATTGAAAGTTCTTGGTGAAATTAACGCAACCAATAGACTATATCAAGTCTCTAGTGTAATTTTTTTTTTTTGCAAGATATTGCAAATATTCAAAACAATTTTGACAAACAAAATATCAAAGAAAATATGAGAAATATAATGGAATATGACAAAATAAAAAAAGATGAAAAAAGAAAGGTTATTTACAAATGTCAGTGTAAAATAATTAAGAGACATGTATGGACTGGTACGTATTCAGATGATTTTTAAATTTCCAGCATAGCTGCTATTAGTTTATTTTAACATCAAAAACGATTTTGATGCTTCAACTAATATCTATTTTTTGTAAACGTAAAACAAATTTGACAAAAAAAAATTAATCAAAAAATTCTAATGTGAATAACCTGGAAAGCACTACACTAATATCCAATCATGTTTTAGTAGACGAGGTTTTGTAAACATTGAAGGCAATTTTATCTTTTTAAAGGCAACAAAGCAAACATACCATGCCATTATCTAAACCGCTTATCCTCAGAAGGGTTGCGGGACAGCTGGAGCCTAGCCCAGCTAGCCTCAGGCAAAAGGCAGACTACACCCTGAACTGATCAGCAGGTAGGTAAACATCATCATCACTGAGCGGGAATCGATCCTGCGCTGCCTGCACCAAAGACAGGCGTGTGTACCACTACACCATCAGTGACTACAAACCAAATATCAAGGAATATAAACATCAAAGGCCAATCAGGTATGTGTTTTTGTCCATCATTTTCAAGGAACCCAATCCATGTTTTAGTAAACATCAAAGACAATGCTACACCTCCACCATGTCTAACGTACATTGTTTCCTCTTTGAAATGCAGGCTCGCTTCCCGACATAATTTTCTCTGCAAATATTGACGGCGATTTTCCTCGGCATTGACACCAGCGGGCGCCAACGCTTCGCTCATCCCTCAGGTGCCAACGCTCGTCATCTTGCCGGCTGGCTGCTCATTTGATAAGCGCTGATCTTAATTAAAATCTACATGGCTCGTTATCGCCTCCGCTTGTGGCGGACCTTAAGGTGGCCTCCTTTCAACGGGAAGACCGTCTTTTCCCTCCGTTAATCCCAATACACTGTGCTTGTCTGAGCTTTCAAGGAGATACATTCTTCGGATTTTTCATAGTTTGAGACAATTCTCGGATGTCAAAAATTCTCCCATGGATAAACAATTACGCTAATCACGCTAATTTCAGTAGAAATCAGCCTGTTTTCAGGGGGCAGTTTCATGCAAACTAGCCAGATCTTATCCAAGGCCTTACATTGTCCTGGACCAATGCGGGTCTGTCTTCAGTTATGACTAGAGAGCGATTGTGGGCAGGCCGAGTCTTCTTCTTCTTCTTTTCCTTTCGGCTTGTCCCGTTAGGGGTGGCCACAGCGTGTCATCTTAGATGAACGCATATTTGTTTGGCACAGTTTTTACGCAGGATGCCCTTCCTGACGCAACCCCTCTGCATTTAGCCGGGGAGAGAAGAATAGAGCACCCGGTATTCCCAGCCGGTCTCCGCTTAGCTTCCGAGATCTGACGGCGTCGGGCGTTCTCAGGGTTTTAGCCCTTTTCGTTCTTTAGGAGTCCGCAGTACAACATGGCTTGTTTTCACCACAAATACTCGTTTCTGACCACAAAGCAGAGAAAACAAGGTTTTTGTGAAAAGAAATGCGTCACCTTCAACATAATAATTGATATTGCAACTCGAGATTCACTGTCTGTTTTTTTTTTTCCTACGGAAAAGATGTGCTGATCTCAAATCCAAAGTGATACCAATGCCGCCAACTAGTGGGACCTGTTAGGCATTACAATGGGTTAGAAATCAATATTTCACAAGCTGACCACCAAAAATCCATCTATCCATCCATTTTCTTCACCGCTTATCCTCACGAGGGTCACAGAGAGTGCTGGAGCCTATCCCAGTTGTCAAGTGGCAGGAGGCGGTGTACACCCTGAACTGGTCGCCAGCCAATCGCAGGGCACATCGAGACAAACAGCCGCACTCACAAACACACCAAGGGGCAATTTAGAGTGTCCAATTAATGTGGCATGTTTTTGGGATGTAGGAAGAAACCGGAGTGCCCGGAGGAAACCCACCCAGGCACGGGGAGAACATGCAAACTCCACACAGGTGGGTACGGGATTGAACCTGGGACCACAGAACTGTGAGGCCAGCGCTTTACCAGCTGAGCCACTGTGCTGCCCCAATGAAAAATGTCACTGAGAAATACGTTGGTTGGTGGCAAAGAAAAAAAAACAACAACCAAAAAAACCAGTTGGATTCCAAATGATGAATATAAATGTCCGTGGCAGTGAATGAGTTCAAAAGCCATTAAAAATGATAAGTCGCCTTTAATGTTTTTTTTTATTTGTGTCTAAATGTGTTATTTCCCCCCTTAAAGTTTGTGGTCACCAACCTGTGAGAAGAGCGCCCCCTGCAGCCCGGCTTGGTCTGTGGCCCGAACGCGGAGCCGGTATGTGTCTTGACTTTCCCGGTCCAGGGGTCTCTCCAGGACCACCACTCCGGTCACGGGGTCCATGGAGAAGACCCCGTTGGCCGAGTCCACCAGGGAGTAGACGATGGTGCGGTTGAGGCCTTGGTCTGGGTCGGTGGCCTGCAGCCGCGTGAGCAGCGCGTTGGGCGCGGCGTTCTCGTATACGCTGGCCACGTAGCGCGAGGACGCGAAGGACGGCGCGTTGTCGTTGACGTCCAGCAGCGTCAGCGACACGTCGCAGCGGCAGAAGAGGCCGCCGCCGTCCGTAGCCTGGGCGATGAGCTTGTACGAGGGACGAGTCTCGCGGTCCAGGGGCGCCACCGTGCGAAGCTCGCCTTTAGAATAATAACACATGCGATAAACATGAAAGACAATTCAGTCTTCATCTTAATCTGAGTTTTAATATTCAAATCAGATCATTTTTTTGGAAACATCGAAGTCAATTAACAGTTCGATTGATGTGTTTTACTCATCGACAATTACACGAGTCCATCTAACTTCAAGCATCAAAGTTCGATTGAGACTTTATTATTTTATTATATCTATTATCATAGGCGGCACGGTGGATCAGATGGTAAAGCGTCGGCCTCACAGTCCTGAGGACCCGGGTTTGATCCCGGCCCCGCCTGTGTGGAGTTTGCATGTTCTCCCCGTGCCCCCGGTGTGATTGTGAGTGCGGCTGTTTGTCTCTATGTGGCCTGCGTTTGGCTGGCAACCAGTTTAGGGTGTACCCCGCCTCCTGCCCATCGACACCCGGGATAGGCTCCAGCACTCCCCGCAGCCCTCGTGAGGATAAGCCGCAAAGAAAAATGGTTGGATGGATGGATCTATTATCATAAACATCACGACAAAGCCGTCGTGTGTGGCATCTAACTGCATCCTTTCCCGCTGTGTCTTACCGGTGTTGGCATCCATGTAGAAGTCTTCCACGCCGATGCCGAAGAGCGAGTACTGGATCTCGGCGCTGGAGCCGGCGTCGCTGTCGGACGCGCCCACCGTCAGCACGCCCTTGTTGGCCGCCACGTCCTCGGGGATTGAGGCGCTGTACACCGCCTGGCACACACGCACGCTAACATCAGCCCAGCTGACAAAAGCTAGCAAAACAGCTAAGTGGTCTCCATCGACCGCATCCCAAAATGGCCGCTACCATGTACACAAATGTAAAAAATATCAGATTATTTAAATACAAATGCGGCTGCAACAAAAACATTGTCTAATATGTCATCTCATTCTAATATGCACCAACAATAAATAAAATTGAACACAATTTAATTATTATTTGATTGTTTTCATGCTTCTTTTCACTACACACGCAAACTATGTTGAATCCAATTTTTAAAAAAAATCTACATTCATTATTATTTTTATCAATAAAGCTTGGGGAAGTTTACCCTCACCACAATGTTTATAAAATATATAGATTTTTTTTCATTATTTTGATTTAATTAGTAATTACTGGATATTTTCCATAACCCAAGTTGTATTTATACATTTGAATATTTAAATAGAAATACAGTCATATACAAAACATGTTACTATCATTTATTAGTTTTGCATACATGCTAGTAAATTTAGATGTAAATAAGTTAGTAATTTGTGTACAGTACATACATATACATTTAATAGTTCATATATGTATGGATTCTTCTAAATAAAGAGGTTTATTCCGACAATTTAGTCTTTTTTTACAATAATACCCAGGTTTCGTTTCGTGAAAAAGATTAACATAGTTTTAATGTAATAATAATGATAATGTTGTATAATAACGGCAATAAATAACAATAAAGTAATAATGTTTGAATGGCGCCCCGCCCACCTGGTTGCAGACGGGACTGTTGTCGTTGGCGTCGATGACGGTGACCTCCACAGCGGCGCGGGCCACGTAGAGGCCATCACTGGCTGTGACGTTGAGCAAGTAACGATCCTGCCGCTCGCGGTCCAGCGGCCCGCTCACGTACACCTTCCACTCGCCCTGCACCAGCGCCAGACCGAACACGCCGCCCGCGTTACCGCCTGACAAACAACAACATCAACAACAACAACAAAACAACTACCTTACATTTTGTTACAAAAAAACATGGGCAAATGAGAAGAGTCAGTACAGTAGAAATAAAAAATGGAGTCTTTTACGATCCTAACGTAAATTTCATCTCAAGCGTTAAACATTCAAGATGATTTAGAATTGTCGGAAAAGCTAACAGATGTGTTTTCACAATGAATATTCCTCAAATATCTTTTCGTAAAGACTTCAAAGAAGCTAATGCACAACTGTTCTAAAACATCCATCCATGCATTTTCTTAGCCGCTTATCCTCACAAGGGTCACGGTAGTGTCGGAGCCTGCCCCAGCTGTCAAGGGGCAGGAGGCGAGGTACACCCTGAACTTGTTGCCAGCCAATCGCAAGGCACATAGAGACAAACAGCCGCACTCACAATCACACTTCGGAGCGGCCAATTAATGTTGCATGTTTTTTTTGGGATGTGGGAGGAAACAGGAGTGACCGGAGTAACCGGGACCTCAGAACTGTGAGACAACGCTTTCCAGCTGCTCCACCGTGCCGCCCTGTTCTAAAACATCATTAACAAATTCTATTCCCCTAAATATGGTCACAAACATCAAGAACAATTTAGCATCTTTTAGAAAGCAAAGATGATTTTGTAAATATCAAAAGTTGTGTGTCTTTGAGTCACCCAACATTTATAAAGACACGTTTAGAAACTTCAGCAAAGCTAACACATTGTTCCGAAATGCCATTTAAAGAAGCAAAATTAGATACTTCTTTTTTTCAAAACGTTTCCCGAATCGTCCCTATACGTTTCCCTGGCGACCAGAAGTGAGCACGCCGCCGTCGCCCAAACACGGAAGTGTTGCGTGCATAAAGATCATTTTCAATCCAATGCAAATTTTGTTCTAAATAAACAATTTAGTCTCTTTGCGGAACACAAATGTCGTCATAAACATCAGCAAAGTTAACATACAAGCGTTCATAAAGACTTCTAACACGCTAACATATGTGCTTTTGTAAACTTGTATTAAAATTCGGAGGGGATGAAGTTTTGTCGTACACAAGATGTCAGAGGCCAGCGGTGGGCGGTTGGCAAGCTTCAGTCACGTTGCCGTGGAGACGACGCGTACGCGGCATTTGGGCGTGTGACCTTTGATGACAGCGTGTCCATTCGGCCACAGAGTGCACTAAATGGCAGCAAAACAAGGCTGCACGACGACGTCGGGAATACGGAACATGTCCCGCCGAGAATAATGACAACCGTCCCGACAACGTTTTTTTTAAACTCACTTCTCTCAATCTTAAAGAGTTTGCTTCACTGCCGAATAACAATCAAGAGTAACCGAGAAATGGACGCCGAGACTAATGAGCAAATGAGAAATGATTTTATATTGCTATCATTAAGAACATGTCGAAGCTTTTCAACTATATGGAAATTATATGATTTCATATTTCCTCACTAAGATAGGCACTAAAAAATTGGCTATGTTTTTAAGGCATTTTAAAATAAAAACAAGTATTTGTTAATATGTTAATGTAATATATATGGTTTCCAATTTCAACCAGCTCGGCACCATTTTTTTATTGCCCCTGTATATTTTCAATTTTTATACATACATCTTAACCATTTTTAATTTTTAAAGATTAATCAAACTTAGATAAAAACATTTACAAATATTTATAAAGGACTATTTATTATTATTATTTATTACATTTATTACAAAGTTTTGTATAATCAGAAAATCTTGCACCTACTTCTTCATCAGATCAGCATGAAATATATTGCTAATACTATTGTATGAATATTTATCTATGTTATATTACATACACAAAATAGCAGTAGTTAAATATTGTACTTAAAAAAAATAATATTTTTCACTTTTTGGCTTTTTATCTGTAGGCTGTTTTTTTTTTATTTACTTACAGTCGCTTAACACATTAACCTATATTTGATTTTTTTCAGTGTATTTAATAAATACAAAATTCCTCAGTGTAAAAGGATTGTACCATCAGAAAAATATTTCAAAGTCTCCCTTACCGGTGAGATAGAAGCTGACCATGCGGTTCTGGTCGGTCCCGTCGTCGTCCCTGGTCTTGAGGACAGCGACCACCTCGCCCGGGGGGTCGCTCTCCTTGACGGCGCCGCGATACAGCTCCCGCCGGAAGCGCGGCGGGTTGTCATTGACGTCCGACACGGCCACCGTGACGGCGGCGGCGGCCCGCAGCGAGCGCAACTCGCCCTGATCGGACGCCAGGACGCGGAAGCTGTAGCTGGAGCGCAGCTCGTGGTCCACGGCGGCGGCGGTGGTGATCCAGCCCGTCTTGCTGTCGATGGAGAACACGGAAGTGGCGGCGGACGTCGGCTCTTCTAGGCTGTAAGTCACCTGTGGGGGAAGTTAAGGTGCTTATTTTGATGCAGTGCTGCACTGACATCCGAGTAATCCTATTTATGATTTTGCTTTTTTGAGGCATTTAAAATAAGGACACAAATTTGCGTTTCATTAATATTCACAAACCAAAAAAATTCCATAGAGGTGGTAGCAAGTAGCATCAATGTTATAATAGTGTTATAACCATTTATTCAAGATATGACGATTGAACAACGCATTTTCTATCTTTACCTATGTTATTGTTTGATACAATGAGTTTGAAGGCAGTGTTAAACAATTATTTCACACACATATATACGCGCATATCCCACCTGACCGTTGGAGCCCCGGTCGGGGTCCAAAGCCCGGACTTGGACCACCCTGGTGCCGACCGGCAAGCCTTCCATCACGGTGGCCACGTACATGTCCGTCTCGAACGCCGGCTCGTTGTCGTTCACGTCCAGGACCTGCACCACACGGGCGTTTTCTTTTTTCAATCGTTGCGAGGAACGGTAGATGTTGCACGGAGCAGACGTGCGGAATGCAGTAAATACAAGGGCTTGATGAGTGAGCCATTTGCTGCTTCACCAGAAACCTTTACGGAAACGGTCCTGTTACAACTTTTAACCGGCGGTACCTCAAGACATCAATCATAAACATTGTTTTCTTGGTGCATCAGAGGCACGTTGGAACAGCTGGAAAGCGTTGGCCTCACAGTTCTGAGGTCCCGGGCTCAATCCTGGTCCTGCCTGTTTGGAGTTTGCACGTTCACTCCATGCTTGCGTGGGTTTTCTCCGGGCACTCCGGTTTCCTCCCGCATCCCAAAAATATGCAACATTAATTGGATACTCTAAATTGCCCCGAGGTGTGATTGTGAGTGCGGCTGTTTGTCTCCATGTGCCCTGGCCAGCAACCAGTTCATTGTGTACAGCTGGAATAGGCTCCAGCACTTCTTGCGACCCTTGTGAGGATAAGTGTCAAAGATAATGGATGGATGGGTGGATGGATGGACAGATGCTGCATTAGAAATAGATGAGTTTTTTTTCAATGGCATTCAAAAACAAAGGTCTTGTAATAACACACTCGAAATTAATCATATCCTTGCTATAACACGTTCAAAATTGGTACGGTTCTTGCCGTGATCCAGGAAAGAGGAACGGCGTTCTTGTTTAACCATATTTAAAATCAGCGCATTCAAATCAATCAGGCTCATGGCACCGTGCACTAAAAATCAATCGTGTTCTTTTTGTACTATTTAAAATCTGTACGTTTTCTTGTCATAACTGCAAATTGTTGGGGTTCTCGCAACAGCACACTAAAAAAGTCAATAGGTCACTTGCTTTAACACGTTCAAAAGCAATACGCCGTAGTTCCTGCTTTAAAGCAATGACAATCGATGGGTTTTCTTTCTATAGTGCTTTCAAAATCACTCGTGATCTCGCTACATAATAAACAATCAATTGTTTTCTTGCATTTAAAATGGATTGTGTTGAGGCCATAACACTTCCAAACTCGACAGGGAACTTTCCGACCAACCTTGACTTCCACATCCACGCTGATGATGGCCTCGATGAGGTCCCTGCGGGCGGCGGCAGCCACCTTGAAGCGATAGACGGGGACCCGCTCGTAGTCCAGAGCCTTGACCAGACGGATGAGCCCCGTGTCGGCCTCCACCAGGAAGGTCCCGCCCTGGTTGCTGTCGGCCGTCTCTCCGGCCACGGGGGAGAAGGCGGCGCTCTGGCCCGGGCCCATGTAGACGGAGCCCAGCGCCGTGCCCGCCGGCGTGTCCTCGGGGACGGTGAAGGAGTACTGGGGCTGGCTGAAGGACGGGATGAAGGCGGCGGGGGGCACCACGTGGATGAAGGCCGACACCAGCGAGTGTTTGGCCGGCGAGCCGCAGTCGCTGGCCTTGACGAAGAAGGACAGCACCGTGCCCTGGAGGTGCGACACCGAGCTCTTGGTCATCATCCAGCCGCTGTCCGACTCCACCTGCGCAATGTCACACGTGGCCGGTGGCTTTTTGTTAACAAAGGACTGGCTCAGCGATGTTTCTGCTTGCATTTTGGTGGTTTGGCACTTGGGCAGTTTAGGTTAGGGCTAGATTTTTTTTTTTTTTTTTTGCTTTTGGCTCAGTAGCACTTTCAAACAGTAGCTTTTTGTCACCGATTTACTAGATTTGCAGGGTTTCCGTCACCATTTGGTAGGATTCCCAGCCAGTAACTCTTTGTAAACAAGTATCTTATTTGTCTCTCGTTTGACTGACTTAGCGGTGTAACTGCTTTTATTGTTGTAGGTCTGCAACTTCAAATTTCTGTTCCATTGCTATTGCATTCGTATGAATTTTGCCCATGAGCTTTTTTGTTAACAAATTACATATTTGGCTCTCCTCATACTGGTTTAGTTGTGTTAATATTATTTTGTTAGGCTTAACACTGCTTATTTTTATTTTATTGGCAATAAAATTGGCTGAAAAGGACTCTCAACCAATAGCTTCTTGTAAACAAACTAATATTAATGTAGAACTAAATGACGGAAGTTAATTTCAAAAGTTTTTCCGAGACGACTGACCTCGAGGACGTCGACCAGGGACAAGCGCGCCTCGCTGTAGAGCGAGTAAACGATCCTGCCATTGGAGCCGGCGTCGGGGTCGCTGGCCTGGATCTGCGTGACCAGGGAGCCTTTGCCCACGTTGGCCTTGATGCTCATGCGGTACTCCACCGCCCGGAAGCGTGGCGCGTTGTCGTTCTCGTCCACCAGCACCACGCGCACCGTGCAGAATGACGCCCGGCCTAGGATTCAATGTACGCTGAACCCAACTGGACCACTTGGGAGAGTTTTGGACGTGAAGATGATGATGATGATGGTACCTCCTCCATCCAGTGCCATGACAGTGAGCAAGATGTCTTTGTTTAGAGGGTCCTCTCGATCCAGTCTCTGCGTGGTAGAAATGAGTCCGTCCGCGTCCACGGCGAAGCGACTCTTCCCAAAGTCGTTGATGAAGGAGTACGTGATCTGGCCGAACAGGCCCGAGTCCTCGTCGGAGGCGCGGACCTTCGATGCACGCAGCGCAGATAGATTTTTAAACATTTTGTGCGGGTCACATGAAGGAAGATGACCTCGGAACATGAACGGATACCTGAATGACCTTTGAACCGAGCGGTGCATTCTCTGGGACTTCTGCCAAGTAGAACCTCTGACTGAACACCGGACTGTACAGGTTGGCTCCCAGTATGTTCACCACCACCTGGAAATCACCATCAACATCACCGCCAGTTTTGCGGTAATACTGAGCATGAACACTGGATGTTTGCTAACTGCTAACATGCTAAATCTACTCTGTTGGCCTTGCCATCAAAGCATTGATGTGAGATGTTTTGTCTCTCTTTGTCTCGCCAATTGCTGCAATGAAGCTCAGTTGTTCCTCCTATTACCATTCGAAAAACGTTCGCACTTTATGTAGACAATCACAAAATAGCCGACACAGCAAAAACCGCGAACCGGAGCGTTCCACTCGGCAGCCGCTCCCGTCAGTAAATCGGACGTGACGTGAACACAAATTAACCTCGGCGGACCTGGGCAGAAATGCTCCCCAAGCGTCGGGCGTCAGCTAATTGAGAGGGCGGGCGAGTCGGGACAGCGGCGTCACCTGAGCCGTGTTGGTGAAGACGCCGTCAGACACGGACACGTTGAGCTGATGCGACTGCTTAATGCCCTGTCGCCTCCTGTTAGACAGACGCAGAACGCCGCTCTCCGCCTCCATGGAGAAGGTCATGCGCTCGTTACCGGACAGGATGCTGTACCTGGGGAAAGGGTGGGGAGTACACAACTCTCTTGATAATTGATCGCTGAAACATATGGATTGCCTGGGGGGGAAAAATGGGTAATTTGGGAAATCAATCGTATTTAGTGAAGATAAAAAAAAAAAAATTCTGAATTACATTTTTTTTTCTGAATTTAAAAGAAGAAATGTGCATTTTTTTAAATTAAAAAAAAACATTTTTTTTCCCCAAAACAGTATTTCCAATAATATTTTTTTGTGGTGGGGGAAATCATATTTTGGACAAAAAACATTTAAACTGATATCTGTTTCTCTGAGATGAAAGTCAGAATTTTTCCAAGGATTGAGTTTTCTTTTTCTTTTTAAAGATGAAGTCATATTTTATTATGAGAAAAAAAAACCTCAGGTTTTTCTTGGAATACAAGTAAGAATAGTCCAAGATAAAACACATTTTTTTAGACTGACAAGTCTTAATTCTAAGACTACTAGAATATCTGAATTTTTTTGGGACACAGCCAAACAAAAGTATTTCATTCCTGAATGTGATTAGTTCATTCTGAACACAACCACATTCCCAGTTTTTAGAGGGTGTGTGCATAGTTAGCCACAGTTAATTTTTCCCTTCCAAAATGATAATTTTTCCCTTTGAAAAAGATCAATGTTGTTCTACAGGCATATATCACAAAAATGTCAGAATTTTTTTTTTTCATGTTTTTTTATATCACAAAAAAATGGCATTTGTACGAGGGTGTGTCAACTTTTTATGTGCACCTTAACTTCCAACTGACCTGAGCCTCTGGGCATCGCCCACGTCGGAGTCCGAGGCCTGGACGCAGGTGACAAAGTGCCCTCGGGGGGCCATCTCGCTGACGAAGGCCTCGTACAGCGTCTGGCTGAAGTCGGGCGGGTTGTCGTTGGTGTCGGCGACGCCCACCGCGACGCTGACGTCGCTGCTGAGCGGCGGCTCGCCGCCGTCCGTCGCCCGCACGACGAAGTTGAAGCGCTGGACCAGCTCGTAGTCCAGCAGCCGCGCCGTCAACAGCAGACCGCTGTCGCGCTCCACGTGGAAATAATCGCTGCTGTTGTACGTGTCGGACACGATCTCGTATCTCACCCTGGAGTTCTTGTCCGCGTCTTGATCCTGAGCAAACACCTGAGAGCACAGTCGGCAGATTTACTTTTGATGTGAATTTGGGAAGATGGGAAGATGGGATGAAAAAGACGCAGGAATCTGCTACTTTGGTTTGAAGCAACCCTTTTTGGCTCATTTGGTTCCTTCTCGTCCTTCTTGAAATGTATAAAATTGCTTTCAAATTCCAACCATGTCGACTCCACAGAGGGGCGATCCTAAATCACCAAACTCCGGTAAGTCAAGGCCACGAGGTCAGGTCTTGAACAAACATGCGCGGGATGAAGGTCTTGCGCGGAACAGATTTAAAAGCACGGACTGCTGCCATAGATTTAGAGCTGCTACAATTTCTCTCCTGTTGCACTGACCTCCCTTAAAATAAGTAAATAAATAAAGAGAAATCAATACAGTTCTCGCTTTGGTATTGGCACACAAGCTTGGAAAGCTCAGGAATGAAGAAATACATTTTTAGTGGTAGATGTCAAATATTCTCCGTTACAACAATAATAATGAGCTTTAATGCCGATGACTTATCATGTCAGCCACTATAATTACATGGACTCTGTGAGTCCAGACAGTTTAATTCCACGTGGTCTTGAGTAAATGTTTCCATAGTCCTGCGCGATTACTGGGAAAAGCTCAGGTAACTTATCGGAATAACGTGGCGACTGATTAGGAGAGCTCAAAATGGAGATTTCTTTTTAATTAATAATCTTGCAAAAATTGATTCGTATTTTTCAAGATTAAATGATGGACTTTTTTAATGTTTAGATACAACATGAATTAAGTAAAGAGTTTTATATATAGAGTCAATGTAAAGTTTTCCCTAGTAAAAATGTGTATTCGTTCGAGGGCAAAATGTTTCAAGATAAAAAGTCATCTATTTTTTTAGGATAAACAAAATTTAGACGAAAATTATGCCAAACTTTTTTTTTTTAATAAGTCACTTTTTTTGCAGCAGGAAAAGCTAACTAAATCATTTAATTTGTATTTTTTATGAATAAATTCTAAATCCGGTGATAATATACTGTATTTGTATTTTTTTAAATAAAGGTATATAATTTTGAGAAAAATATCATATAAAAAAAACTTAATAAGAGTAAGATTTACTTGAATTTATGAGCTGTATTTATTCAAAATTAAAACTCACATTTTTTTCAACATTTATTCTTGAGAAAAACATCATAACCTACAGCAATCGTGACTTTTTTTGGGGGGGGATAAAAGCCATATTTTCATCTGTGTTATACGTGACAAAAATTAGCCCATGATGTTAGTTTGGACCAACTTTCTTGAAATTATGTGAGGAAAGTCTGTTATTCCATCGGGATGAAAACATTTTTTAATGAAAAAAAATTGCATATTGTACTAAAAGATTTTCAAGACAAAAAGTCATTTTTAAAGAATTTTCTGTTAATATTACAAGATTTTTTTCAAATTCAAAGGCTTTTTTCTTGAGAAAGTTTTGTTGTCATGTCAAAATTGTTATATTTTTTAAAAAGTCTTGAATTTTTCATTTAGATCTTGCTATATATGGTATTTTTCAAAAGTCACAGTTTTTGGGGAAGAGAATAGTTAATATAGTTAATATGTTTTAAGAAAAAAAGTCAATTTATTATAGTTAAAAGAAAAAATATATAACTTTATCCACTCGAAATTATGACTTTATTCTATACTCTCCATTGGATAAAGAAATTGTGAACCTGTAGGACGCTGGTTCCGATCATGGCGTTCTCGGGAACCACAGCGGAGTACGCCGGTTTCTGGAAGGTAGGCGCGTTGTCGTTGACGTCGAGAACCACGACGTCCACGTCCACCTCAGACCTGGCGCCCGTCAGCGTGTCGGTGGCCCTGGCAGCGAGGCGGTAGTACGGTGCCGTCTCGTAGTCCAGCGGGTAGAGCACGCTGATCGTACCCGTGTCGTAGCCGATGTCGAACTGCAACGACGGGTCGCCGCCGGCCAGCGTGAAAATGATGGGCTGGCCCGTCGGGCTGCTGGCGTTCACACTCAACAGCGAGGTGGACACGGGCACGTCTTCGGGCACGGTCACACCGTAGAAGGGCTTGTCGAACAGCGGCATCGCTTTGTTCAGCACGCTGACTGGAAGCTCCACCTCGCTGGACAGACAGCGGGCGCCGCCGTCGGAAGCCACGACCACCACCTTGAACTCGGCGCTGGACAAGTCAGCCTCAAAGGATCGCTTCAGCGTCAGCTCGCCCGTCACAGGGTTCACCTACAAAGTAAGAGTAACATTAGCGTGTATACGATTCTAGATAAATTATGAATAGCTAATACATAATCGATTGGCTGGGAACCAGTTCAGGGTGTACCCCGCCTCACGCCCATTGACAGCTGGGATAGGCTCCAGCACTCCCCGCGACCCTCATGAGGATAAGCGGCAAAAGAAAATGGATGGATGGATAATATATAATCAAAATAATAAATAGTGACATTACACGCGGGGAAACAAAATGTGCATTACTACTTTAGACGAATGATAGAAAGTCATCAAACTCACTTTTTTTTGCATTTACAGAAGCTAATAAATATTTGGAAACTGGAAAATTGTAATGCAAAGTGGAATATTTATTTTATCAGTAGGAACGGCATGGTGAGAAAAGCAGAATTATCTCTCAATGAATGAAATCTCACAGAAACAGGAAGATTCCATCAGATTGGACCAAAGTAAAAGTTTTTCTTATGTACAGCATATTTGCAGTTAATTATTTACAAAAATCCCCTTTCGCTGTTTTTTCTGCTGTTTCTGGAATATCCTGATACCACGAGATGCTGTCAAATCCCAGGTAAATGCTAATCGGTCTCAAGAAAGTACAACTTCATTTCATGACCAAGATCGTTAGGTGTATTTAAACAATTGTCTCCAATGAATTTAAATGCCGTTAATCCGATAAATCCCAATTTTAGCATCCAAAAGGTTTTAATTCATACGAATAAAGGCAGCTTTGTTTTTGTCCTGAGGGAAAAAAAAAAGTCTTATTGTTCCGATTCTGGTTCACTACTCGTGGTTTACTACCCGTTTTTGGACAAATGTACTGAAAATCAGGACTGTCTCCTACCTGAAAGTTCCTGTGCGGTTCCTTGAGACGGTACGTCACCCGGGCGTTCACGCCCAGATCCCGGTCAGTGGCCGTCACCGTGAAAATGGATGAGCCGGGTTGGGCTTCCACTTGCACTGTGGCGTAGTACGGGAGGTTTACAAACTCGGGGGCGTTGTCGTTGTCGTCCTCCACCTGCAAGGAAACGAATTTAGTGCCATCACAACTCGAGGACATGTTTGTTGAAATTACCCTAAAATGGCTGCTTCAAATCAAAATGGTTGATTCCTGTGTATATATTGAGGTAACGCACGACTAGTCACTAAAATTTTTTGGCTACTCCGCACAATTTGCAATATTATCGTTGTGCCAGAGCAAAAATTGAGAGCTTTTTGTGGGAAAGGCCAAGGTTCCTTCTCACCTGCACTCTGACAGTGACTCTGGCCACCTTCAGTACTTCCTCCTCCCTGCGGACCTCCACCACAAGCTCGTAGCGGTCCCGTTCCTCGCGGTCAAACGGGGCACCCACGGTGAGCAACGCCCCGCAGGTGGGCCTCACCGCGAAGAGCCCGCCGGGGTTGAGCAGCGTGAACGTCAGCGGCTCGTTCAGGCGCTGGCCGGTAGCGTGGACCACGGCTAGGACGCTCTCGTTGCGGGTGTTCTCCCGGACGGTGGCCAAGTAAAATGGGGCCGCGAAAGAAAGGTCACTGCTGACGGCTTGGCGGACGAGCACGGTGACCGAAGCCACGCTGGAGAAACGGCCGTCCCAAACCTGCGGCGTGGCAACATGAACGTGCAGAGTGTGTTTACAGCCATTTTGTGGCCATTAGCTTGTGACTAATGAAGCGTCTAGTCTGTCTTTGTGTCGATGCGCTGACCTTCACGTTGAATCGATACCGGTCCCTGCTGAAGTTCTGATTGATGACCGTCACCACACCGGTGCTGCGATCCACAGAGAAGTGCTCCAGGTTGCGGTCCACCGGCGAATAGACCAGTCGGGGAATCTCGTATTCGGGGTCCGGGTTCATGTCGAGATCGAAGGCGTCCACGCGGAGCACCTCCACTCCGGCGTAAGTGGGGAGCAGCAGGACGCTCTCGTACATGTCCTGGGAGAATCTCGGGGGCGAGTCGTTGATATTGATCACCTGAGATTCACACAGCAGGGTCAGGAGATTGCGTTGTGAGGTGAAGACAAACAAGCGACCACGCACCTTGATAAACACTTCAGCAGGACTGTCTGCACTTTTAGGCGGCTGTCCACTGTCTCGCACGTGAACCCTGAAGACAAACTCCGGGAAGGTCTCATAATCCACATTGGCGATTGTCCTAAAATACAAAAAGATGACCATGACCATGTGGTCAAGCTCCATCGAACTGAAAAATGAACCTAAAATGGTTGGTTCGATCCCAAATGACAGACTTCCCGAGTATTTATTTTAATTTATTTATTTTGCAGACCGCACGATTCATCACTTAAACTGCTCCCTTTGCACAATTGACATTGTTAACACACTTATCTATATAGATTTCACATCTTGCACATCTTATAAGGAATAATTCCTATGAACAGAAATGTCTCTTGTTCTTTGTTCTTGTTGCTACGTTGATCCTTGTTCTCTGTTTTCTGTTTTGTATGTCGTACCAGGGCAGCACCAACTGCTGGATAAAAATTCCTTGTGTGTTCTTCACACTTGGCCATTAAAACTGATTCTGATCCTGATTCCAGGTTTGGAATCCCGAGACTTTTTTATGGGTCTTCTGATGTTAAGGGGCTGAATTTTCAACAAAAGTTTGATGCCAAGTAATTCAACTTCTCCACGTAATGCTTCACCCATGTAGAAGGATGACAATGCAAATAGTCCATATTTTAGCATGGCCTATCTGTCTAATAAACATCCATCCATGATCTTTGCCACTTATCCTCACAAGGGTCGCGGGGAGTGCTGGAGCCTATCCCAGCTGTCAACGGGCAGGTGGCGGGGTACACCTTGAAGTGGTTTCCAGTCAATCACAGGGCACATAGAGACAAAAAGCCAGACTCACAATTTTTAGGATGTGGGAGGAAACCAGAGTGCCCACAGAAAACCCACACAGGCACGGGGAGAACACGCAAACTCCGCAAAGGCGGGGCCGGAATCGAACCCAGGTCCCAAGAACTGTAAGGCCAACGCTTAACCAGCCAATCCATCGTGCCGCCCGTCTAATAAACAGCTAAAATAAGGCAGCACGGTGTGGAACAACTGGTTAGAGCAATGGCCTCAAAGTTCTGAGGACCGGGGTTCAAATCCCGGCCCGACCTGTGTGAGTTTTCTCCAGGCACTCTTTTCTCCTGCCACCTCCCAAAAACATGCATTCATTGGAGACTCTAAATTTTCCTTCGGTGTGATTGTGACTGTGACTGTTGTCCGTCTCTATGTGCCCCGCGACTGGCTGGTAACCAGTTCGGGGTGTACCCCGACTCCTGCCCAATGGCAGAAGGGATTGGCTCCAGCACTCCCACGATCCTTGTGAGCAGCTTGGAAATGGATGGATGGATGTTAAAAATGAAACTTTTTAGGACTAAGTTTGTATTTCAGGAGGACTTGGAAATGGCCAAAACAAAAATTTGATGGCTACTAAAACCAAAATAATAAAGTAACCCGATGAAAATTTTTGGTGGGTTAACTCATGATACACATCACGAACAAATTGTCTGTAACTTTAACTGGCTAAAGGGGATGAATTTTTCAGAAACCTGGCCCCTACCGGATGGATCCGGTCCCAGGGTCCACACTGAAGAACATACGAGCAGTCTCGTCTACAATGTGGAACACCAGCAGGGCGTTGTGATTGCGGTCGGCATCCGTCGCCCGGATGACCAGGGGGTCGCCGTCGTCCCCGAGGACCACGCTGTTGATTGGGGCCGCCTCGCTGATGGCTCCCGAGTACCTTCCACAGAAGTTTCGACAGCACGGTCAAGACTTACGGTCTAAACAGTAGCCGAAGGGTTTTGATACCTTAATTGCTGGAAGACAGGCGCGTTGTCGTTGACGTCGCCCACCTGAACCACGACCGTGACGCTGGCCTCCGCACCTGCCATGCTGGAGGCGCGGACCATCAGGAAGTAGGATGACGTTTTCTAACCAAAGCAAAGAAACCAGAGAGACACCTGAGATTAGCTACTTTTCTTTTTAAAAAAAAATGATTAAACTCAACTCTGTGAGTATTGTGATTCATCTATTTCATTTCATTTTCAAGTCTTTGAGATTCAATTAAAGATTAAAGTCAACTATTAACTAACTATTTTCAACTGAATTTTCAAAAACCACGGATTTTACATCAAGCGATGTCATTTCAAAACCATCATGACTCACTAGATATTTTCTTTCAGGCATGGCTTTTTGAGATTTTTTAATGATACACACGGCTACAAAAATTTTGAAGAAGGGAAATTGGTCTGGGGGCTGAATTTTTAAATCAGTAACCTACCAGTCATGTCTTTTGACTTTTAAACAATACAAATAAGCCTTAAATGCCAGAAATAGCCATTTTTTTTTTCTTTCTTGAGATTTTTTTTTTGTGAGTCGCATCATGATAAACTTGGCCACCAAATCTTGTGTTGCTAAAGAAATTGCAAAAAAAAAAATACTAATCATGTATTTTCTTAAAAAAAATGGATAATTGGTAGCAAAGCGAGTGACATCTTAACCAGATCATGTCATACCTATAAAAAAAATACATCAAAATTTTCCTCATTATTTCATTGGACTGTTATACTGTAATTTGAATTCGTTAACCCATATATTACTCCATTCAACAGGTCCACAAAGTATGAACTGACCTCAAAGTCGAAGCGTTTGCGCGTGCTGATGACGCCCGTGTGGCAATTGATGAAGAAGCACTTTTCATCGTTGCCCCCGGTGATGTCATAAATGAGTGCCGAGCGACTCAGGGCGCTCACTGTGGTCACGTGAGCTCCGGCTGTACTGTTCTCCATGATCTGAAAACAACAACAACAACAAAAAAAACATCAATAAGTTTTCATTTTCCGAGTCTTTTAGATCGGCATCGATTTACCTCTGCCTGGTACTCCTTCTGGGAGAATTTAGGCCTGGATAAGTTGGACAGCGTCAAAGATACACGGGCGGAAGCAGTGGCCATGAGCGGCGGAAAACCGCCATCTGTGACTTGCACGGTGAGTGTGTAAAAGCCCACAGAAGTGATATCCAAGTCCTTGGCAATGAAGATGAGGCCCGTGTTGTTGTTGATGCCAAACATGCCGCCCGTGTTGCCTGAGAAATTACACATTTGGATTTGAACCTCGAATGCAAGACAGACGGACGAAACCCAAAAACGGATTGTACAGATAATCAGAACCTGCTTGTATGGTGTAGGTGAGCTGTCCGTTAATCCCGCTGTCCTTGTCCAGCGCTGTGACTTGCAGGACCGAGGTCCCAACAGGGGAAGACTCGTACGTGACGGCGTCGTACAAGGTGCTGGTGAAAAAGGGGATGTTGTCGTTGGCGTCCTCCACCGCCACCAGGATCCGAGCCAGGTCCCTGTTGAATGGAAACTCCTGGTCCTTGACCTGAACGACGAAAGCGGACCATGAACTAAGTTAAGCAAGATCAAATCACTCATGCTAACACCGCTGTCAAGAGCTCACCATAACGGTGAGGATGTGCTGCGTCCGGGCCTCGTAGTCCAACAGGTCGGCAATGTACACGGCCCCGGTGCCCGGGTTGACCCGGAACAACCGCATGCTGGCCGGGTCCACGCTGCCGTAGATGGAGAAGCTGAGGCGGCTGCGCTCGTCCATGTCCGATGCACGCAAGCGCAGCAGCTCCGTGTCTACCGCTACGTCCTCAGACACACTGACGTCGTAGGCCGGCTGCGAGAACACCGGAGGGTTGTCGTTGCTGTCCTGAACCCGGATGAACACCTGACATAGTACGGCAACATATTCCATAATAAATACTTTTTTAATAAATGTACCCTCTCTGAAAATAAGTTCCCTTTGAACACAAAATTTAGTCGGTACTGTTTGTCTATGAGTAGACCAACAAAAAATTAATCAATTTTGGTTTAATGTACCCTTCAAATTTGAGACCTTGTACACCAGAGAGGGGTGGCACGGTGGATTAGCTGGTAAAGTGTTGACCTCACAGTTCTGAGGACCCGGGTTCGATCCCGGCCCAACATGTGTGGAGTTTCCATGTTCTCCCCGTGCCTACGTGGGTTTTTACGTGGACACTCCGGTTTCCTCCCCCATCCCAAAAACATGCCACGTTAATTGGACCCTCTAAATTGCCCCTAGGTGTGATTGTGAGTGCGGCTGTTTGTCTCGATTGTGCCCTGCAATCGGCTATCAACCGGTTCCGGGTGTACCCCGCCTCCTGCCCGTGGACAGCCGGGATAGGCTCCAGCGCTCCTCGTGAGGATAAGTGGCAAAGAAAACGGATGGATGGATACACCAGACAGAATGCTATACAGACAAATATTTTGTTTTTCATGATTGTACTGGGCAGACCATGGCAGCAAATTCTAATAATGACTCGCTATGAAACATTAGTTGTATTGAAAATTCAGCCCAAAAAGCGGATTTCCCCTAGAAACATGACATTTGGTGCAATAATATAATATATATAATAATATATCATGATTAGACCTGAAAACACAAGAAGTCTGCCATGGCCTTAGAGAACATATTCTTTGGTCCTTCATCAAACATTCATCACAGCTCACTGCCATCGTGGTAAGTTCATGTCGCTTGTGAGTAGTGAGTGTGTACGTGTGTGTATGTGTGTACCTGTGTAGTAGCGATACTGGTGCCATCAGTCACCTGCACCGTCATATTATAAACGGCCTGCAACTCGGCGTCCAGCGGCCTGGCCACCACCACGGTGCCCACCCCCACTTGGAGGTCAAACTGCATATCAAAGCTACCTGCACACACACACACACGCACGTGCAAATTAGCACGTTAGCATTCACGTCTAAGCCTCACCACGTAATTATTGCAGCCATCTGGGCCCGGGGACTGAGCACAGTAAAGTGAAGCGAAACGTGTCCACGCGCTGCCCGTCAACCCAGGAGCCGTTTCGCGTCCTCCCCAACATCTGCCTTATCGCTCGCCAAACACCAACCACCTCGCGTTCCCGGGCCAGTGTACAGTTTATGGGCTTAATCTTTGATTAGAGGCACACGGGGAGAAAGAATTGATATGCCTTAGTTATTCAACGCCATCCTTGCTCTCATCCCCGCACATATCTCAGGGCTCCGGCTTCACACGCAATCACATGAATACTGATGCCCACTGCAGGAATTGGCTTACTTTTCCTTTTTTTTTTTTTTTTTTCTCCTTCTTGTTGTTGCTGTTTCCCCCTGCGGAGAAAATGGTCAATATTACACTCGGGGGTGAACCGTCTCGCAGTATTACCAAAAAGAGATATGACGAGTCTAAAGGCTTCAAAGAAGAAGCTTTTAACTCCATGCAGCGTAAAAGCGAAGAGTCAGAATCGATGCTCGAACGACCGCGCACGGTCCGATGGTGTTGGGCTGTGACTAGCAGCTCATAAGTAGCAGAAACTGGTGTGACTGTGAAGCCGTCCGAATGTCCAACAGTCCATTTGTCCTGGACTGTGAATAGCAGATCATAAGTGAAGTGAAGCTGGTGTGACTCGACACAACACAGATGGGCAGCGGTTCACAGAAACAGGGATTCTGACAATTTTACAATGAAATCGGATGCATTTTATCCTATCATGACCACTTCGAGTCCAATGGACTGAGGCGTGAACCGCAGTCCAGCTCCAGCTGTGCAAAAATTTGGCTCGCGTAACACAAATATGAAGCAGTTCCGAGAAACAGTGAAATAATGGATTTTTTTAGTGTTTCATAGAAAAGGGAGAAAAAAAATGTTCGAGTGAATCCTTGCGATATCTGGAGAGCCCGCTCTTTAATTTTTAGTCATGGGAAAAACATATTGTGATGGATTTTTATTTATGTTTTGATTTGGAACGGAGCATATTGATGTTGCATTATCCACGCTGCCATTTGCAGCCCTGATCCAGCCACGCACACGGTCAGAGTGTGTGGATGCTTCTTCCAATTGAGATCAAGCCGTATTCCCTCTGGCTATAAACAAGCTGCTGTGCTGGATTTACCATTTTGTTTTATTTTGTTCATTTTTTTTTTTTTTTTTTTTTTTTTGATGCCGGCAATTTGCTTTTCGCCTCACCTGTGTCGAGAGAGCAGTTCCTCCCACACGCGTTCTGCGGAATGTAGAACATTTCTCTGGCCACGCGTCCTCCTGCACGCAGAGAATTGCATGGATTAAAAAAAAAAAAAAAAAAAAAAAAAAAAGGCACAGGCAAAAGTATTGGGACTCCGAAGGGATGAGAAATGTGAGGATAATTGCGAGTTTCTTGAAGAGTTTGGAGGACTTTTCTAATATTTGCGAGGTCAAAAGATTGTTGGGGATTGACTGCTTGTTACGTGCAATTGGGATTTTGCTGCCTTGGACTTGTGAAGTGCTCGATAGGAATGTCATGTCAATATCCAAGCTGCTTATCCTCACAAGGGTTGCAGGAAAGCTGGAGCCTATCCTGACTGGCATCGGGCGAATGGCAGATTACACCCTGAGCTGGTTGGCAGTCAGTCACAGGGGAGATATCGACACCATCACTGAGCGGGAATCAATCCCACGCTGCCTGCACCAAAGCCAGGCGTGTGTACCATTGCACCATCAGTGACTCCTGGATATTTTTTTTTAGTTTTGGCTAAGTTGTACTTGCCAGAGTGGTTTTAATGCAGCATACTTTTTACACCAGCTATGTCATGCACTGTCATACTGTATGTCTGCCTAAAATTTACATTTTTTTTCATCTTTTATGATATTGTTGGGTAAAATTTAAAGTTACACATTTCTACGTTTGTTTATTTCACTGTCATGATGCTCTAACAGGCAGCACGGTGACGCAGTTGGTAAAGCGTTGGCCTCACAGTTCTGAGGACCCGGGTTCAATCCCGGCCCTGCGTGTGTGTGGAGTTTGCATGCTCTCCCCGTGCCTGCGTGGGTTTCCCCCGGGCACTCCGGTCCCCCCCCCCCCCCCCCACATCCCAAAAACATGCGACATTAATTGGACACTCTAAATTGCCCCTAGATGTGATTGTGAGTGGGGCTGTTTGTCTCGATGTGCCCTGCGATCGGCTATCAACCGGTTCCGGGTGTACCCCGCCTCCCGCCCGTTGACAGCCGGGATAGGCTCCAGCGCTCCCTGCGACCCTTGTGAGGATAGGCGGCAAAGAAAATGGATGGATGGGTGGATGGATGCTCTAACATAATAAACCAGACTCAATACTTGAATAGTTACTCACTGAGTACTTACTCATATGGTGTGGATGTGTAATAAGAATCAAATTCAACTTCATCTAATCTGTTTGAGCCGTGCCTTGTACACTGGCGGCAGAAAAATAAAAAGTCTTCCTAAAACAGTTACAACTAAATTGTCAACATCCAATTGTACAAAGTGTCCAAATACTTGTGTCCGAGCATGGCACTTTGTAAGATCCACAATTAATGCGATTACACTCTTGTTGAGTGTGATAAGTTGTAATAACAAGATTGTGGCCACTGAAGCATGAAAAATGCAAGCAACGATTGCAATGACGTTTCCCCTGCGCCGGCGTCTCGCTAATCAACTTATTTTTAATTAATGCGTCGGCATAGTGTTGATTATTTTGAACAACAGCAGCAGCAGCAGCAGCAGAGAACAACCAGTGCAGCGAAAGGTCATCAAAATCAATTACATGATGTCACGCTACAGATAGGAAAATAAATAAATAAATAACATTGAACACAGCGCTTGCGTATGTAAAAACAGAAAGCATTATTGATGTTGACGGAATGGAAGACCATTGTGCTTTTCCAGGATGAACGCTTCAAAGCGTCCTCACCAACGATGTTGAACCAAACGGGAGTGTTGGACTGGCCCACGGCGACCACCCCGACGGGTTGAGCCACGGCGGCCGTCTCGGGCACGGAGAAATTGTAGCAGCGCTGGGTGAACAGCAGGGGCAGCGGCGAGGGCGCGGGCCTCCTGATCCACTCCACGTGAAGCTTGACCGTGGACCACAGCGGGGGATCGCCGGCGTCCTCTGCCTTGATCTGAGACCGGAAATGACGTCAGACAAGTGGATGCGACCAGTTTGAAGTGATTCATTGCATTTAATGAGGCTAAAATGGATACTTCAATCCAAAATGAGATATTTGAATAACTTCTCGAAAATCCTTACAATGCATAAAATGCAAGGATGCGCTCCACCGACTAGATGTCGAGGTTTCTGATTCAGACTCAACATGGCACTGAACCATAAAAAAAATATAAAAATATAAAGCTAAGGTCTGCACTAAAGTGGTTTGAAAAGAAGAAAAGTGAGTGAGTCATTTGTTACGATGACATTTGTTGGTGTATGAAGGCCCCAAACAAGGTTTGAGTTGACGTGATAGAGAGCAAGCAAACGAAATATAAAAGCAATTCCACTGGCGAGTTATCAAATTTATCTTTGCCAACTCATAAAAATGCATCGGGATGATAAAATGGGGATTTACGCCTGATGAAACACGGCCCAAAAAAAGCAAAATCCAACTTACTGTGAGAACGTGGTAGCTGCCGGCCGCCACCGCCTTCTTGGACACAACCATGGCGGTCCGCGGGTCCACGCCGAACGTCTCGTCCCGGTTGCCGTCCACGATGCTGTAGCTGACGTTGGCGTTGGCGCCCAGGTCGCGGTCGTGTGCAAAGACGCGGTAGACGGGCCCACCGCGGCGGTTGCGGTCGCGCTCGGGCAGCCGGATGCGGTAGGTGACCTCCGGGAAGACGGGCGGGTTGTCGTTCTGGTCCTCTACGTGGACCATGACCCACACGGTGGACTGGCGGGTGGTCACCGGCCCGTCGATGACCGTCACCTAGGAAACCGACACGGTTGCGTGCATTGTGAAATATTTTTGTGTGCTTTTAGTGAAACACACATTGGCAGCGGTGAGGAGTCGAGCTCATGGGAAATCTCTTTGTATTAGTGAGGCCTGTGGTGGAGGCAAAGGTCTCATCACAACATCGATTGGATCGCATCGCGACTGCGAGCCGCCTGACTGCTGACTGGACTCTTAATTACACTCTGTGGCGGGCAAAGCCGCGCACGCCAGTACTCACACTGCAGGTTTAGAGTCCATTTTCAACTGTCTATTTACAAACACTTTCAAGTGAGCATGCAGCGTTTTGAAGGAAGTCGGAGCATCTCGAGGGCAAGTTTGTCTTTTGGCCAAAATGAGACTTTATGTGTCCGCATCAAACCAAACTCGCAGAGTTCCTGTATCTATTTTAGCATGACTTCCGAAAGGTTTTCCCTTGGACTTACTCGTGCTCGACATGGCTACCGAATTTTATCGGCTTCAGGGAAACGGACTTTGGGGGATGATCTTCAAAAACAAAACACTGAATGTCAAATTATCAAACTTTGCTGCCGGGTCAAACCAGAATGGCCGACTTCCTTTGTCTTCTTGTGTCTGAGACATTTTTGGGGGTCTACTCATCACAGACATGCCTACTAGATTTCACGTTGCTCAGCGAAAGTAGCTTCAGGGGCGGAATTAATCATAAAAGTTTGATGGGGAGTCATTAAACTTTGGTGCCATTTCAAACAGTAATGCCGGCCTCCCTGTTCCTACTTTATGCGCGTCATAAACTTCGCAGCCATGGCCTCCCAACTCCCAATGAGGAAACGCCAAATATTTGGTGTTAGCAATTTGTTTAGCATATGAGGTTAAAATTTGATGGTAATCTTCACAAGACGAGTTTCCTTTTGAAGCACCCCTGAAATTTTTGCCACTTTGACTCAAAATGTGCATTTCCAAATAGAGCCACTTAAAACCTTTGTGGGTCGACTCGTGAAAAAAAAAAAATCCGAAGGGAAAGCTGCTTCAGGGGTGAAATTTTCTTTTTAATGTTCCTGTTTTACGACAAGTCATTTAACTTCGCCGAAGTGCTTTTTCTTCCCAAATGCAATGATGCAAAAATTGCCATCTTTCCGTCTATTCAGGCAGTTTCTTTTTTTCTTCTTCTTCTCATGACTGACATCCATTCGCAAATTTCATGCTCCTACGTTAAACTGGCTTCAAACGTTGGGGTTTGACGGCGAGTCATCCTCCCCAGACTTTGAGTCTTTTTAGGCATAGCTTCTTGAGACTTTTTTTATGGCTAAATTTATGATGATATATCGACCAAATTTGGGGTTTCTCAGTGAAATGGGCTCTTGAGGCTGGATTTTTAGAACATTCCTGGCTGTACAAATGATCCGAGGGTATCTTTGCAAAGGCAACGTTATTGCTCCATCTCTTGTATTGGATGTCATTAAATCGGCTACCTAATGAAGCGAGTGGAGATGATTTTATTGTCTCTCTCCCCTCTGTGTCCTGTGTGTGCAGACGCTGTGATATATCGCTAGGCGACAGATAAACATCTCAGAGGGGTCATCCAAGGGTGTGATTTCATTTAATTGCCGCGGTTAATAAGTTGCGTGCAAATTCTCGGCAGGGACGACGTTTTCCCTGTGAGGCGGAGACGCTGCGATTATCCGCTTCATCTGCATGCGGCGCGAGTTGAGTAAATGCTAATCGCGGCGCTATCCCAACGCCCAGTGTGTGCACTTATCTAACACTTACACACTCACGCACAAAGTCCTCGCCGGCCCGAGCCAAGGAGATAACCAATGATGAACGATTACATTTAAAAAAAATCCCCACACCCGGGCCCCAACCTGGGGGCATTCATCAGCGTCTGAGAAGGGCCCGGAGGGGCTTGGTGTCTGGCTCGTCATCCAGCCAGTCTGCTGTGTTAGAGCGTGGCAGGTGGCTGCAAAAGATAAACAAACAACAAGCCGTACGCTACCTCCAGAAAGTGTTCCGACTGCTGCTCTCGGTCCAGTTTCCTCGCCGTCGTGGTGATCAAGCCTGGGCAGCCGTAAGACAGAAGAGAGGAAGTATGATAGTCTACTTTCGCAGGTTTTTAAGCAATCACTTTTGTCGGCTTTTACAGGGTACAGGTAAGTCTGAATTTAGAGTTGTTTTTTGGGGGAGGACCCTATCCTTTATTAATTGTTGAAAAACTCACCGATAACAGTATTGCTTTGGTACCATCAAAGTCTTTTGGGGACACCCTTTTTGTTGTGAAAGAAATAGCTCGGGGTATCATTGGGGATCCAGAGTATATGTTAGCAGTAAGCCAGGGGACTTTCAGTATTGAATTCTTTGGACATTTTATGTTTAACTACTCAATATTTCAATATTTTGTCCGATATGTCAGTTTTACAGTAAACCTCAACTGGAGGTGACAGAAAAGCAGCTGGAAGTAAGCATGCTGTGCCTTTTTTTGGGAGAACTGAGTATGCACAAATCTTACTTTCCTTTCCTTGACTGCAACAAAGTGAGTACAGGCACAAAAGAATATTCAAAAATGTGTGTTGAACAAGTTCGGCACGGTGGATCACCTGGTAAAGCGTTGGCCTCATAGTTCAGAGGACCCGGCTTCGAACCCAGCCCCGCCTGTGTGGCGTCTGCATGGGTTTCCTCTGGGCACTCCAGTTTCTTCCCACATCCCAAAAGCAAGCAACATTAATTGGACACTCTAAATTGCCCCAAGGGGTGATTGTGAGTGCGGCTGTCTCTCTGTCTCTATGTGCCCTCCGATTGGCTGGCAACCAGTTCAGGGTGTAACCCGCCTCCTGCCCTTGACAGCTGGGATAGGCTCCAGCACTCTCTGCGACCCTCGTGAGGATAAGCGGCAAAGGAATGGATGGATGGATGTTTAACAAGTTTGAGTGTGTTTTAATCAGTTTGGTAGAGTTAAAAGCATGTACAGAGGCGGTCCTATAAGAAAAAAAAAATATTTGTCTACATATATTAATTTCACTGGATGTGTTTGAAACGTATAACCTGTGAATAACATAGACTCCCCGGAGTTTTTAAGTAAAATTATTATATGTATTTTTTTCCAAACAGAATCACTTGGTTAGGTCGCATGTCACTTGCCTCTTGACAGTGTTCATGTGGACGCAATACAAAACTGATCCCTGCACCCCTTTAATATGCACATATGTAATTATATAATAAATGGGTATTACAGTCACGATCACATATACAAACACACACAAACTATATACACACACACACACCTAGATTATCACCACACACACTTGATATACAGTAAAACAAAAAAGTGCACACACAACAAATTCTACATAAAGCTCTATACACATCTACAGTACATCATCATCATAGACTCAAGAAACACCTATTCAGCACTAAAACACACACACATATACACGAGACGTGCACTTGCCTTCACACACAGATGCACCCACAACGAACCTTACACAAAGATACACGCGCCTGCTCTCAAACAGTCACACACAAATACAAACACAAACACTCGGTTGTTGTAAGGCAACTGTGCCCTACGGAAGAAACGAGCATATGGCAGCCACACCTCCAGGAACAGGAAGTCAAACACGACAATGAAAATGACTCTAACATCGCAAGAGTTTTCATATGATAATACTCACATTTGGAGTCTAAAATAAAAACTTGTAAGAAAAAGCCCATCGAATGGATCTGGTCAGTCTGTCATGCAGAACTACATAACTAAAATTATATCTGGCAGACTTTAGTGCAGCAATGTTGCTGCAGTGTGAGGACACACATTAGGATTCTAATGGCGTCCATAAGTATAGGATTTACTTTCTAAAGCCTCCTAAAAAATCTAATCAAGTCTGTCCGCACTACATTGATCCCAACTTCACTTTTAGACGTATTTAGTCGTGTCTTTAATTTCATGAATATGCATAAAAACGTGCCAGCAATTAATTCATGCAGGCTAAATAACGCCGCACTATAATGAATGTCTATTCATTTACTTAATGGCAGAGGAATTAGGGCGCAAGGATTTTCAGAATTATGCGCACACACACACACACACACACACACACCACACACACACACGTGTGTTTTGGGGTGGTATCAGGTGCGCACACATGTACTCGGACATGAAAGTGTCACCTTGAGAGGATCATCACACACACAACTCCAGTCACTCTCCTGTTCTGACACCATCTCACACACGATGAATACTACAAAAGTGACACACACACACACAGAGACTAAACAATCACTACACAAATACATATAGACTACAATATTTCATTTTTGTCCCACAACTGGATTTTCATGACATGAATCCGCGTATACAAAGTAGTTCCCATGGAAGATCCATTTAAAAAAAAAATCTAATAATAATAATAATAAAAATGATATCTATACACACGCGCGCGCACACCTTCACACACACAAACATAGCAGGAAGCTTTCCCTCCGTCTTAGACCTTGTGTCAACACTCATCTGTTGTGTTTGCTCCCCCGCAGAGGAAGAAAATGAGGCGGAGGAGGAGGATGAGCGGGAGTTTAGGTGGCGGGGGTTATAAGTGGTTTTGGGGTGGTAGTGGTGGCTGAGGGGGATTGTCACCGGCCCGAAAGCAAAGAGCAGCGCTTCAATCTTATGTTGCGCTTGGCTTCACACACACGCTACAAATCAAAACGTCGGGGGTTGGACTGCGCACATCAATCAGTTCCGCCCAGGACACGGGGAAAGTTCCAGGACTCCCGACAAACACACAAAAGTCCCGTCGTGCGGTGATAACATGCCTATCATATCAATCTGCCGCTTTAATAGGATCCTGCTCGGGAGGCGGCGCTGGCTGCAGTAAAAGTCCATTTATCAGGCGACAGGGACGTCAATACGGACGGGAATGAGCAAGCGATAACGGCAGCAACAACGCAGACTGGGCTCAGATGGGGTGTGGCGGGGGTGGGGGTGGGGTGGGGTGGGGGGTTCTAACCCCTGTGGCAAATCACAACACACCACATGCAGACTAATATTAACTTCTGTATTTTGACTTAAAACTTTCCCTGTGTAGTTGAGGTTTTCATGTTGGTGACAGTTTGACCCTGGATCAGACTATTTGTGATTGCTGCCTGCTGACCAATCAAATCGCTGATCCCGCTCAGCACCTCCGTGATGGAGGGACCGTGACAGATTACATTCTGTGGCGTCAACACCATTAAATCGACAATTAAATGCAGTGAAACGTTGTTGAATTGAAAAGAATTTTGTCAAATAAATATTTCACATTTAAGTTTAATTGTCAGTCATGTCATATTATTACATAATTAAGCACGCACGCACACACACAAAAACATCAGGAAAAGCCCATTAGAACAGCTGAACTTCTTATAGGGTGTGCACACTTGTGCAAGCAAATTAATTCAGCTCCAAATAAAAAAAGATTTAATGTTTTTGTACGTTATAGGTCACATTGATGGTAGAATTATTTATCTTGATCTCATTGTTTATGTATATCGCAAAAATCTGCCATCTGAACAGGGGTGTATCGACTTTATATACTTTTTATATCAGGCTATCATGCAACATTGTAATATAAATGTATTTGACCTGTCTTTGGGTTGATGTAGAAGAAGTTCTGCGGGTTTCCGGCGGTGATGCGGTAACTGAGGCGGCTGGGCGTGGCGGTGAGGTCGGGGTCCTGCGCCTGGATGCGGATGACCGACACGTCCTTGGGCGAGTTCTCCATCACCGACGGGTGGTAGATGGGATCCGAGGTGAGCGGCGCGTTGTCGTTCACGTCCTCCACCTGATGAGAGGACAAATAGGTCTGTTAGATACACTTGCCAACATTTGTTATTATTTTAAAAAATAGATTAACTTTAATTGATGCTCTCATTCAGGATGTCACTGTGATGTATTTTGGTGCATTTTTTTTAACCACCCACATAAGCAAAAAAGATGTAAAAATATTTTTTACTGGAGCTAATTTAATTTATTTAAAAACATTTTTGTTTTTTATGGTTATTTTTATATTATTTTCAATAATATAAAATAGTAATCGGTTCATACTTATTACCAACCATAACATGATCAAAGAAAATATTTGTCTATACAGCAGCAGTTTTAAATCTATTTTATTACCTATGTCAGCAGAATTTTTATTAGATGATGTACAGTATTCTTTTGTGTTTTATTTTTATTTAACTTTGACACTGATGAAAAAAAAAAATCAAAAGCCAGATTTTATTACAGTACCTTCCTATTTTCATAATAATTATAAAGAGCAACAAAAATATTGTTAAAGGCAGTTTTTTTTTTACCGACATGAGCCAAACATTTTGAAATATATTATATATTTGATGTTATTTTTCCATCACTTAGTGCAAATAATTATCATTTTTGATTGCTGGATTTTTCTGAATTCAGTTTATTTTACAGCAAAAATAATATAAAAACAGAGTGAAATATGATGCGTAATGTGTTATGATGAAACATTAAAAAGAACAAAATCAAATCTTTTTTTTTTCTGGTGTGAAATGTTGACTTTCTTGTAATACGCTTTAAGGCATTTATCTCACAATCAACCACGTCCAGCATGCAGTACATGTCACAGCCACAATGCATTCTACTTTGGCGTGCACGTGTGCGGAATATTTTCCGAGCGTGGGCCGCGAGGGACACGGCGCCGAGACGCTCGAGCGGGTAATTGAGGAGCACCTGTGTCTGATTAAACGTCGCGTTAGTGGGTGTGTGTTGTGCTTCTGGGCAACCAATCACGCCTCGGAGATAAAACAACAAGACTGCCATTCCGCAAAGTCACCCAAATTTGTCACATTTGTGCTGAATGCTGAGGGGGACAACGAAGTACGTGCCGATTAGCTCACGTGTTCAAACCCGCAACACAAACGGAGTTCTGGAGAAAGCTACGCGGCCGAACAGATCGTCATACGAGTCCATCAGAAGCCAACACTTGCGTCTGCTCCAAGATGAGATCTTTTCAGCATTTTACTGAGTCACATTCTCATTGATTGCTTTTTACTGAACATATAAACAAGGCAGAGATATAATAATTAAATCGGATGAAAAGAACATCATTAATTTCTTCAATCGGCACAGTTGACATGTTTAAAGGGATTGGAAGAAGTTTAAATGTATGTTTAGTCCTACCTCTTGTACTCTATACAGTAAAGCCTCGGTTTTCGAGCGTCCCCGTTTTCGAACGAAAGTTGCGAGATCTTTTTGCTTGTTTTCAAACAAAAATCGGTACCGAACACCCCCAACAAAACCGGAAATAACAAATTGCGCGCGGCCAGACTAGCTAACCCACGACGCGCTATGTTGTGAATCCCCACGACGGCTAAAAAACGCGGAAATAACATAATGCGCACCGTGCTACCAGCTGACCCACCCACGACAGGCTTTGTTATTGTCTATTTGAATGCCCCCCCCACGGAAAAAAAAAAATCCGGAAATGACAAAAGGCGTGGCACAATCAGCGCACTTTTGTTATTCTGTATAAGGCGGCCTCTGTACACAGTCATGTCCCAGTAGTGACTGTTGTTTTCCTTCTCATCGCATTCTCATCATCTCGTATTAACCCGCAATCATTCAAAGAAATGTTTTCCCCCGCTCATTATTGTTTGTTTAAAGTTGTTCTGCACTTTTGTTTGTAAAAAAAAAAAAGTTTACAAGGCTGGGGGCTGAGTCGCTACAGATACAGCAATGCACTCCCAGCCTAGCACACTCTACTACTAAGCAAAAAATAAATATATTTCTTAAATTATTTTATCATATAAAGTATTTAAACTACACATGTATTTTTTCTTTGCAGTTTATTATCAGGAAAAGCTTAAAAAATGCTTTAAAAAGCCAAATTTTTTCGGCTTGGAACTCATTATTTCTTTTTCCATTAATTGTAATGGGAAACATCGATTCGGTTTTTGAACAATACACTTTTTGAACCATTTTCTGGAAGGGATTGTGTTCGAGAACCGAGGCATCAGTGGATTTGTTTACTTAAATCATGTTGTTACAATTGTAGGTTATTCATATAGCATAGCCCCCCCCACACACACAAAAAAAGGAATACAAAAAACAGAACACAACCCCACATATGGATGCTGATGCTCTGATGATTGAGCTCAACACATACTGTAAACCCCAATACTCTGTATACTGTACATCTATACAAAACACTTTTACATGTGTACATATATATATATATATATACAAAAATATGCACATCCATTATCTAAGCCGCTTAACCTCACAAGGGTTACAGGAAAGCTGGAGCCTATCCCTGCTAGCTTCAGGCAAAAGGCAGACTACACCCTGAACTGGTCGCCAGTCAGTCGCAGGGAAGATATCGACGCCATCACTGAGTGGGAATTGATCCAACGCTGCCCGCACCAAAGACAGGCGTGTGTACCACTACACCATCAGTGACTTCACATATACATAAAGGTACAGAGACACACAGCGTAGTGGTAGTAGTAGAACTACCATTCTTCTTTGTGTCTCTTTAATTGCCTCCCGGTGGCCAAGGTGGGCACACGTAAAAGGTCATCACAATTAATTTAATTGCAGTGTCAAATCTTGATACACAAAGGGTATAATTCCTTACATTCTGTTTAATCATGTTATAACTCTTGTTGTTATAGAGTACAATCATATAGAATGCTACGTGTCTTGATTAAAATACCCATTACAACAATATTTGCTGTTCTTCGCAATTGCTGGAACGGATTAATGACATTCCCATTCATTTAACAGTGAAAAGCTGATTTGATATATTAGCGCGGTCACGGAGCAAATTAACCTTGCAACTCGAGGCAGCGTTGTCCATATAAAGTACCTGGCGAGACACTTTGCTGCCGTCTACTTCAGCGCGTAGAGGTGTTTTTGACGAATGCGCTTCCGCGGTACTGTAATGTTGTGGCCGGCGAGTGCGCAATATGCCGGTACACAAAAGAGCACAGCCTGCACTGTGGAGGCTCCCATTGTCATGCAGAGCGCGCGCATCCTACCTGGATGAAGACCTCGACGGAGGCCGACAGCGGCGTGACCCCTCTGTCTGTGGCGTGCACCGTCAGCCAATAGGAATCCTTGCTCTCGCAGTCCAGGATGCCTGCCGTGTAAATCACCCCTGCAGGAAGGAGGACATATTAATACCAGCGGGGACATATCGCAATCGGTGGGGGTGTGGGGTGGAGTGGGGTGGGGGGGGGGGGAGATATGTGTGGTTGGAACAGAGAGGATTCATTCCCAAAGCGGGAAACAATTGGAGTGTAATTTCCCAAAGGACCCAAACTCGTAGCCCCCGTCCCCACCGATCAGAAACTGTACATTCCCATATAAGACTTGGAGTTGCAGTGACATTTGAGGCCTTTAGGGGCGCCGCTCGAGTCGCCTTCAGCGCTGCGGACGGCTCGCTGCGCTTTCTTGTGGGCTGAAAAAGTGGCAGATATATGAAACTGCCCCTGGAATAAAGTATTTCAATTGATATTATAATTCACAATTGGAACTCATTAAAGAACCATTTATTTAATTCATATTTTAATTATTTCACATTTTAGTTAGCTGTTTGCGTTTGTGTTTGATGAATAAAAAGAAAATTCTATAAAATAAGTCATAAATATATAAATATGTGATTGGTGAAGAGCAAAATTCACATTTTTCAAATTGACCTCGTCGTTCTGTAATCCTCGACTTGTTCAACCGTGACTCAAGCGGTTCTGATTTCAAAAGGTTTGTCACATTTGTGACAAATTGGAATCCGGTTTCCTCCCACATCCCAAAAACATGCAACATTAATTGGACTCTCTAAATTGCCCCTCGGTGTGATTGTGAGTGCGATTGGCTATTGTCTCTCTGTGCCCTGCGATTGGCTGGTGACCAGTTCAGGGTGTACCCCACCTCCTGCCCATTGACAGCCTGGATAGGCTGCAGCATTCCCCGCGACGCCCGTGAGGATAAGCAGTGAAGAATTTCGATGGATAAATTCATTGGTGAAGAGCAAAATTCACATTGTTCCAATTGAACTCATCGTTCTGTAAACGTTTACTTGTTCAACTATGACTCAAATGATTCTAATTTCAAAATGTTTGTTACATTTGTGACAAAATGCAATTCCTCACATTTTCACTTTCTTAGAATTCAACATTTTCATATTTAACATCTGAAATGAATAGCGACATTGTACAAAAATATCTCATTCTTCCACATTTCTCAACTGATTGGAACTATTCTTAATTGAAACTAATTTCGGATATCGATGGAACTATTTTTGCACATTACCCACTTTTTCCAGCACCACAAAATTGCTCAAAAATAATATCGAAATGTGATGCTTTTAACTTCATCCTTCCCAACCAATTCAAACCATTGCAAATTCAAAATGTTCAACTGATTTAGGACACCTCTGGTTGAATTTCCCCCTGAATCCAGAAACATTTTTTATTCCATAATTTCATCCAATAACATTCAGATACATTTGACATATTCGCCCCCTCCTTCCATATTTCGCGCCCGACACAAAGCCTACCAATGTCGCATCTTTCAGCTCATTCGGGACACTTTGCCTTTCAATTTACGTTTATTAGCGTTCTCGTTCCTAGCGTGTCATCGCTCGGGCAATTCTCGTGAGAAATAAAACATAAATACTGGTCAAGATATAAAATCCTCAGCGATGGCGGCGATTTTAACAGCCCTCCTGATATTAGCAATCCGCCACGTGTGTAATTCAATCTCCTCACACTCTTCATTTTCTCCATTTCGGTTAATGGATAGTTTATTTTGCAACTCTCATTTTAATGAATTATTTCACCTTCACTTCCGTGTTTTGGCTTTACATTTATTTGCCGGTGCAAATCCCTCGACGCCGGCGGCTGCAGTGATCTTCACGGCAATTAGCTCGTGGTCACCTTCAGCACTTCAGCCAATCGCGGCGCGCCACTTGCCTGCCGCCACTTTTATGCCAACACCAATAAAATCTCAAACCCGCACACACGACGTGTCAGTGGCCTCAAGTAAGATGAGGATCTGACAGTTCTGGTTTGACCCCTTAATGGACTGTCCTGCCCGCTCTGTTCTCCCTGCCAGACTGCATCGAATTCAGGTCCACTGACTGACAGCCTTTGCATAAGCTAGTAGAGACAAAAGTATGAAGACGCCCGTCCTGATTGACCAAAAACAACTCGGATGAGTCCCAAAAAAACTTTTCAGGTTATCCAGGAGTGAAAGCAAAACGCGGGGAATGTCAGCGCGCTTCTGTCAAATCCATTAAGATTGCATTTTCCTTCATTTCTCTGTACATAATTCATGACTTTTAGCATTGAAATACATTCATATGCAAGATTTGTGTCCTCGATGTGGCTTTGAATGAGAATTGTCGAAGTCAGAGTCGTTTCCCGGTAAATAATCAATCAGTCAAAATTTGCATTGAGCCGTTACTCCCCCCTGCAATCTTAATAATTCATCATGGAAATGCCCAAAATCTCTTTTTTATGGTCCATTATTTTGTACTTGCATCAATTAACTACATTCCGAGAGCCTCTTAATTGGATGAAAATGCATTTCAAACCCTCCAATTTAATGAATTCAACACAAAGAGCAATTTTGTTTCCAGCAGCTGATGAAAAATTACTAAGGTCAAACATTACATTTTTCAAGTAGAGTACCTTAATAACTAATACTTTTGCATAAATCACAATTGATTATATCGCCCTTGTCAAATCAACTTTTTCTAGTCTTTGTGATGTAATTTTGTCTCTGGCTCAATAAATATGAAATAAGAATTAAAATCTGGACACTCGCATGATAAAACCAATGATTTTTTTTTTTATGAAATTGATACTTTTGTGCTAAGTCCATGTTAGAGAGTCACTCTTTGGAGGTCTAAATATTCACAATACAGGCCCTTTAAAATGGACCCCAATCTTCAACACTGTCACGAACCTCCGGTACAGGGCGGACCCAAATGCAGGACTTCGAGGCAGAGGCATACGGTTCAATGTCGTTTATTCCGGAAACTGGGTCATACACGGTGTAGCGGTTCGACAAGGCAGAGGTACAGAAACGCTAGGCTAGGCGGGATCCAAAAGACGTGCAGCAAAGTCCGATGACAGTGGGGCAAGCTCACAACTCAACACGACAGGATCAAACAAAAGGGCACAGAATCGCTGTGACTAGGGTTACTCCAACTTACACGTAGAAGCGGAGCGTCCCACGGGCAGTGAATGCAACTCTCTAATGCAAGGCAATAAACTGGCAAAAACTCCAACTTAAATGCCCGTCTAATTACAGTCCCAATGTGAAGCAGCTGTGAGCGGTGACAAGTGTCACCGCCCAGAGCAGTGACGTGGCCACGCCCCTCTTGGCAAGTCTTGCTCACGACAAACACTCTAAATGCATTTTTATGTTTTTAATAGCTTCCATTAGCGATAAGTGACTTAAATGTGACGCCCTGGAAGATGAAAACCTTTTTAGTAAACTGCTCCACATCTTTTCATGTTCAACAATATTCATCCATCCATCCATTTTCTTAGCCGCTTATCCTCACAAGGGGCGCAGGATGTGGAGTGATATGTTTCTTATCAAAAGAAGATTATAAAAGCTGTTTTTTTGGAGGCTTCAATGGTTCATGTCATGAACATTCTTTTCAATGAGGACAGATGATTTGTGATACAAGTGTTTTGAGTTACGAGTGTGGTCATAGAACAAATTATACTTGCATGTCAGGGCACCAATCTACCTTCGGTGAGCCTCATATGAAGATATTTATTGATTTAACCAGTTATTTATGTAGCATGAGTTCACAGTTCCTCGATGACCGGTGTTGATGCTCGATGACCCTCCCCGCTTTGAGTGTTTTGCTTCCATTTTTGGGGGGCCTTTATGTCCAAATACAACCCCCCCCCCCACACTCTATGCCAATTATTTGCAGATTCTTGCCATGTTTAAAGAGTGCTCTTGTCTGCGGCGCCGACGCGCTCTTGTGAGCTCGTCCTTGACTTTGTCCCTTTCAGAGTGCATCCCGTCTCTGTCAAGAGAGAGAGGCGAGGTGGCGAGGGGGGGGGGGGGACACACACACACATCTTTTTTCAAAAAGCCCTTTGAACTGGTGAAGGAGCACCAAGCAAATTTCATACAAATGTGACTTGACAGCTTTCTTTTTCCTGTTGAACAACAAGCTCGACAACAAACTGAGGTGTTGCCACATGGATTCCCCCCCCACCCCCCCAGCCTCACCCCCTTTACATCTCACAATTCCTCCACCCGTCACGCATCTGATTTCTCAAGAACATGTTGCGCGACCAATCTCAGAGCGCATTTAAGCAGCTCACTAATGCGGAGGAGTGAGCGTCACGCGCGCGAGATGACGGGAATATTAATGTTCTCGTTGCCCGGTGGTTTAAGGGCGGCGCGGACGTGGCTTATTACTGGTTGACGAGAAGACGATCGTTGCGTTGCACACGCACGGGAGGAGTGAGTCATCTCCAAAGGGGGAAAGATAAGGCCGGCCTTACGCGCACAGGGTGAAAAAGGTGCAAATACTCTGGGAATTTGCCTCGATAGGAGCGGACACCCAGGAGGAAGAGAAGGATGCGCTATTTGCTTTCAATCGATACGTCCGCAACATAATCAAAGCGGAATGGAAAGGATTTTTTTTTTTTTTTTTTACCCCGTAAGCCTTCAAGTTTACATAGTGAAAAGGTCCAAATAGTTGTAGAAGTTTCTTTTTTTTTTTTTGATGTTGTTGTTGTTTTTTTTCAAGGGATCTCATCTCAGCAGGCATCAATGGATGAACTCATTGCCGGGAGGCTAACTAATTCTGTAAACAGTGCAGCTACGGCCTCCGGCTATCAACAAGTATGTCAAAAGTCTTAACTTAATGAAGATAAAACTGAACACTATGCAACCAGTTGCAGTTTCTGATATGGACCGTGTGGAAGGGAGTCTAGGGCGGCATCCTGGGGTGGCGAGAGGCGTCACTAACGTTTTTTTTTTTTCGGTGGAGATCTTCGCTTGCTACGAGACAAGACAAATTCGAGACATTTGACTGACCTAATTTCTGCCTCTTTGCAGAAAAACGCTTGGAACTTGGAAATGTGTGGGTGTTACATTTACCGAGGCACCCTAGAGACAATATGACATTCCAAATACTACAAAAGGATGTTTTGCCAATATGTGGCCTCTTTGAGACTGTCCACCTGTTTCGAACGCTCAAATTAGGACAAGTGTAGTCTTAAAACCACATCAAACCTTTGGACACCCATATCGGATAATCTTGTTGTAAGACTTCAGATTTCTGGGGTTTGACAGAATCAGCACAAAATCAGGCCCATTGTCTTTACGTGCATACCGACTGTCCGTGAACTAAGATTGCCTTTTTTGCCTTTCAATGTTTGGAGTAGTGAGTAGAGAGCTAATGCTTTACTGCTTAAAGGTGCACTTTCATGACATGCATAATTTTTAGTATGTTATAAATGAAAAAGCGGCAGCTGGTATGGAGCCATCCGTTTTTTCACCACAAAACATGATTTTGACGTATATGGCTTTTTGTAACTCCCGCCATGAAAATCCTCTCGAGGGATTTGTTTTCGAGAAGAAGCAGGAAGTGACGTACAGGGCAGTAGCGCACTCAAGCGGTCTCGTAAGTTTATACTAGTTACTAGCGGTCTGCGTTTTTTTGTTTTTTTTTTTATCACCGCCGCGGAGGTTGATCAGACGGCGAGACGGTTTGGCCGCGGTGTCGTCGTCACTCACGGGCGGCGTTGTTTTTATCACCACCATGGAATTGAATTAGACGGGGAGGCGCTTTGGGCACGCTGTCATCGTCGCTCACGGGCGGCCGCGTTGTCACTTGCGGCTGCCGTTGTTCATTGCCGCCGTGGAGGTGGATTGGGCGGTGAGGTGGTTTGGCCGCACGTGGTTGAGCTGTGATCCGCATATCATCTAAATATGGCTCAAAACGATAGGGTAATATTTCCCCGGTCACTTCACTCGGTTGTGAGATGTTCTCTTCTTCGAAAAGAGCTTCCGTGTCCGAAGGGGCGTGTTCGTCCCCCATAGTAGGGGCCAGAGTGTGTTTTCAATGGCGAATGTCCCAGTGTGATGTCACGGACAGAAGATGCAGCCAATATGGCGACCACTTGGATGTCGAATAAGACTTCCGCAACTTTGCGCATGGATGACGCGCTCTCCGCTCATATTTATATTTTCGTATAGACATTAATGTGAATAATGTTATATGTATTTTCCATTACAATATCTATTTTAGAACGTTTATAGGGATGACACTTGACCTTTAACATTGTCGTGGGCTGTGCAATCTCAACGCTACATTAGTTTAGCATCCTGATTTATTTTATTCTGGATGATTTCCATGTGTCACGTTGACATAGTGAACATTATCTTCAAAGGCAAACAGCAAAGTCTTTAAACCTGTCTAGAAAAAAATGAAAAAACTCAAAAATACAGTATTTTTCTTGGGAGTGTTGTCAGACAGAAACCGATGTCAACCGTGATGTTCCGAGATAAAGTTGGACGATGGCTATGAAACACGTCAAACAGAGTCGTCAAAAAGAAAGGTGGAATGAGGTGTCTTTTTTTTCTTCGCTCTCCCCTGCAATCTTCTTTCACTTTCTGATCCGACGGGAACTCGCTCGGACCTCCCCCGGAATAATCTTGGCCTCACCTCCACCTAGCTTTGCACCTCGCTGATTTTGTAATGTTTAGGTGCATCGTTACACATTACCGCAGGGCAACGGATAGCTGGAAACATCTTGAACTTCAAAAGCAACTTTATAGTTCTGCTCACTCTGCCATATAATTTATAATAAGACCCAATTTTAGTATTTAAAAAAAAAAGACAAATGCAGGCTCTGAATAAAGGTATGCAGTTTGCTTCAAGGTAATAAATATCCATGTAAAATAAGGCAAAAGATGCAGACAGAAAAGACTTTATGTGCTTTGTTAGGAAGGTGTTACTGTTTCAAATTTTTTTATTTTTTGTGCAAATTATTATTTGAACTTACTGGTACGATACCTGTGGGGATATGACATGTAGGTCTATTTTTATGCAAGGAGTTTGTTTTACGTGTATTTTTTTGTTGTTGCTTATTTATTTTGAGACTATTTCTAACATTTTACATTTTTTTTCACAATTTTAGTTATGATTGCATAATTACATTTTTGTTGTTTATTTTACAATTTTACATGTTCAAGTTTTTTTTCATTTTATTTGTTACTTTCTTGGGTTTTTTAACATTTTATATATTATCACACATGGAATTTTAGTTATTTGGTGGTTCCATTTTTTATATGTGTATTTGTTGTTTTATTATTCTTTATATATTTTGTTTTACATGTTCATATTAACATTACAATTTCTGTGATAAATGATTTGTAATTTTTTTTTTTTTTTTTTTTTTACAGTTGACGTTTTAATTTTTAATTTGGTTTACGGCTGCACGGTGCATCAGCTGGTAAAGCGTTGGCCTCACAGTTCTGAGGACCCGGGTTTGATCCCGGACCCGCCTGTGTGGAGTTTGCATGTTTCCCCCGTGCCTGTGTGAGTTTCCTCCGGGCACTCCGGTTTCCTCCCACAACCCAAAAACATTTAACATTCATTGCCCGTAGGTGTGATTGTGAGTGCGACTGTTGTCTGTCTTCATGTGCCCTGCGATTGGCTGGCAACCAGTTCAGGGTGTACCCCGCCTCCTGCCCGTTGACAGCTGACATAGGCTCCAGCACTCCCCGCAACACTCGTGAGGATAAGTTGCTAAGAAAATAGATGGATGGATGAATATTATTTGTATTTGTGTAGTTTACATTGACTTTGTTTTATTTACATTTTTCAGCCTGTACACTTTTGACCATGTTTTGAATAGTTTATTTAATTTTAGAAAATGCGGTACTTTTCTCATTAATAAATAAATACCTCTGAAAACTGAGCATTTGTCATTTTTGTATTAGGCCTGATATGATCTCTATCTATCACCGGAGTTTACAATCTGCATACAGTACAACCAGGGTGGGCATAAAGCGAATCCGGACTAGAGCCAACGGGCCTTGGATGTGAGTGTCAATTGATCGGTCTCCTCTGACCGGCCAGTCGATACTAATTAGCCCAGTAAAAGGTCAATGCTTACGCTTACCATCTCTGCCACGCTGGATTTTATTAAGTATCCTGACGATGACGGTTATCGTTTCACCGACACGGAGCCCGCTTAACGGCTGCTAGCTTTGTATGAGCAGCCGGAGCAATAAATTGCACCCGTCTAGCTATCTATTATTTTATTTTAGTTGCTGTTGTGTGGGGTTGTTTTGTTTTGCTGCTGTGATAAAGTTCCCCCGCAGGGATGATAAAGTTCTTCCTTGACCTTGCGCAAATATCAAAATGAAAGAGGAACTTCGTGTGTATTACACAAGTGTATATTTTACTGTAGATACGTGTATATTATTGGACCTGTAAAGGCCTTTCATTACTGCAGATAACTTTGTATTGTATGACATCATATAATGCAATATGGTGTTTATTCTCTTACTACAGTAAATTGTTTATCATTAATTGTACATTGTGTTTCATCCATCCATCCATTTTCTCAGCCGCTTATCCTCACAAGGGTCGCGGGGAATGCCGGAGCCTATCCCAGATGTCAACGGGCAGGAGGCGGGGTACACCCTGAACTGGTCGCCAGCCAATCGCAGGGCACAGAGAGACAATCAGCCAATCGCACTCACAATCACACCTAGGGGCAATTTAGAGTGTCCAATTAATGTTTGATGTTTCTGGGATGTGGGACGAAATCAGAGTGCCCAGAGAAAACCTACGCAGGCATGGGGAGAACATGCAATCTCTACACAGACGGGTCTAGGATCGAACCCAGGTCCTCAGAATTGCGAGGTCAACGCTTTCTAGTTGTTCCACCGTGCTGCCTGTTTTGGATCATATTGTATTAAATCATATTATATTTTTAAATATCATGTATCACATCTTAAAACATGCATCGTATTTTGTATTTTATCATTCATTCATATTCTGTTCCGCTTATCCTCACTAGGGTAGCAAACGCACAATCTCCCGGGCGAGCTGTAAGGCACACCCCGAATTGATCAGCAGCTAATTGTAGGGCACATAGAAACAATTTGTCACGAGCGGGGCTGGAGGACTGCCAGGAGGGGCGCGGCCCGGTCACCGCTCTGGTCGGTGCCACCTCTCTGGCACTCGTCACAGCTGTTGCGCATTCGGCATGTTAATTGAATTGTATTTATATTGGAGTTTTTTGTCACGGTTTTGCCAGTTCATTGAGTTTGCACCGGGTCACCGGGTGCGAACGCTGCTTCTGAAATAAAACCCACTGGACATTATGGCTTTGTCTCGGAGTCCTTCATTTGGGTCCTCCCCTCACTGATGGCGCGTGACACCATCTTCTCGCACACACATTCAGTCACACACTTACGGGCAATTGAGAGTCTTCAGTTTACAGAACCATGATATTTTTCGGCACGTTGGAGGAAACCGGCGCAGGCAAAGGGGGAAAAAACATGCAAATTCCGCACCGATTTGAACCCCAGTCCTGAGAACTGTGAGGCCAACGTTCTATCCAGTTGCACCACTGCGGCGCCTAGGATCATCTCATACAATGAAAAGCTGAAGTTAATAGTTTTGGAGGCAGATATTCGAATATTTGCACATAACAAAGACAGACAAGAAAATGTAATTTATTTGCAGTGAGAGCTGACAGAAAAGAAAATGAACTCTGCTAGCAAAATCCACATCACGGCCCACTCAACTTTCATGCAAATATGGAATGTGCAGACATGCGTGGCATTATCAGCAGTCGGTCAATGGAAAAGCTCGGGATTTCGACTAATCCACGTGTTCTGACTGAGGTCGTGTACAGCAAATGTCAACACTGTATGCGGAGAGCGACACCGTCGCACTGCCCGGACACCTTTTGGCATTTTTTAAAGTTTTGTTTTGCTGGATGAGACAGAGTTACACGGATACAGGGACGGCTTGATCCGAATTGCCAATCAGTTGCAGGGTACACCCCCTCACCCCCCACCCCCACCCCGGGCCTCGCCACGACTGCTTCCATGTTGCCCTCATTAAAATAATGATCTCCCGACATGCCGCAAACAAGCAACTCCACGACTCTGATGTCACCTTCATCATCGAGCTGCGTTGGAAGGGCAAAAACGTATTGAAAGACACCTTCGGAACTTCCTGGAGAGTCACTTTATTACGTATGGAACTTGTGCTTCCCATAATAAGTGCGTTCATTTTTCAATTTCGCAAGCAGTATTTGAAATGGATAATAAAATGTAAAACTTCCATCCAAATACAGCCACATGAGCTCACAGTGACAGACTTCATGTAATTAATACTATTATTTGTATAATTTTAGGCGGCACAGTGAATCAGCTGCTAAAGCCTTGGCCTCACAGTTCTGAGGACCCGGGTTCGATCCCGGACCCACCTGTGTGGAGTTTGCATGTTCTCCCCGTGCATGCGTGGGTTTTCTTCGGGGACTCCGGTTTCCTCCCACATCCCAAAAACATGCAACATTAATTGGACACTCTAAATTGTCCGTAGGTGTGATTGTGAGTGTGGCTGTTTGTCTCTATGTGCCCCGCGATTGGCTGGCAACCAGTTCAGGGTGTACCCCGCCTCCTGCCCGACGACAGCTGGGATAGGCTCCAGCACACCCGCGACCCTTGTGAGGATAAGGGGCTAAGAAAATAGATGTATGTATGTATGCATTATTTATATGAATTAATGTATAAAAAATATCTAATTGTGTATCGTACTATGGTTAAGAAATTGAAATATAGTATGAATCAAATCTTATATTACATTGGGTACAATCTTGTAAAAATGTTCAGGGACATTTTACATTTTGCTGTGTTGCGGGTCAAACGGACCCTGTTCGTATGCATCTACAATGAAAATTCCACATACTGTAATGGAAATGAATATGGAATATGCTTTTTTTTGGATAGCTACAAATGCTCGTGTCAGAACGACCCAGGAACATGAATGCCATTACCGGATGTAGATCGGGTTCGGGTCGTCAAACCTGTGTCTTCGTCGATGATGAAGGCGCCCAGCCCGCTGCCGCCTCGGATGGAGTACTTCAAGGTGCCGTCCTTCCCCTCGTCGTCGTCCTTGGCGACCACTGTCAGCACGCTGGTGCCGGCCCGGGAGTTCTCCTTCACCGAGCCTCTCATGACAAAGTCGGGAAAGTATGGTGGATACAAATTCTCGTTGACGTCCACCACCTGGAAACCAATTGAGTGACTATATGACTATAATATCATTACAAAGTGCCTTTAGTGCCATCGTGAAAAATGGAGCAGAATAGTGAAATTCTTGCTTAAAATATAATTTCCTCGTTTAATACCATGTTTTTCAATTAGATGTACAGTATGTGACTTCGACATAAGTACAGTGTGTACTTGAGCATTTTGTCCTTCTTGCAAAATGAAAACTTACACTAATCTTTAGTATTTTGCACCATATTTTGTAGTTGGATGTTATCACGCTTATTATGCCCGCCCTGTGCGTGAAATGCCAACTGAGATTAAAAAAAAACTTTTAAAATGTACTTTTTTTTTTTTACATAAGTATCTGTATTTGTACTGAAGTACGGCGTGTGAGTACTTTTTCCACATTAAAAGAACTTATATCTCGTGTTCATGGTTGTTGCGCACCTCCACCTCCACATACGTCAGGTTGCTGAGGGTGGGCATCCCCCGGTCCTCGGCGAGCAAGGTCAGGTTATAAAACGGCTGCTTTTCAAAGTCCAGTTCCTTTCTTATCCTCAACACGCCACTCACGGCGTCCATCTGCCCAGCACACACACACACACACACACGAAAGAGTCAGTAAAAGCAGCATTTAAATATGTTGCGACATATGTAGGACGGATAATCCATTTTCTATAGCGCTTATCGAGTTCAGGATCGCAGGGGGCTGGAACCTGTCTTGGCTCACTCCAGACTGGTGGCCAGTCATTCATTGAGCACAGACAGTTGACCAATCACTTTCACTTTCACTCTCACACCATCGCTGTGTGGAGAGTGAATCAACAGCTGCCGGACTTATTCCAATTTCCTTTTCTTTAAAACGGACTGATCATGTTTTCGACCAATCTGCCGTCCTTGCCTTTGCTTTCAATATACTGTACTTGATGGTCATGTAGTATCAGTGTGTGTTGTGCTACAATCTATTTGCTAATAATCTTTGCCATTCTGGTCTCCATTTGGTTGTAATTTTTGATGATACTGTACACAGTGCAACAATACCCAGCATGTTTGTGGTTCACTATTTTAAATCTGTTTTTCTTTCCGGCTATAAAGAAATCCTTTACTATTCGTTGAAAAAAAATGTTTTTTTAAATGTAATCTTTCTGAAACGTCAAAACCTCCCACAATATTCTGGCTAAATCCAAATAGGATAATAGTGAAGGTGAAAGACTTGACGAATAGACAAGTTTTTTTCTGTCTGGGAGGAGCTAAATTTGGCTACTTGTTACTGGTGGTTTGTCTCCACTACATGTACTCGACATATCTTTGTGCACTTTGATTGCATTTTTTTTTTTCCTGAAATCAAATCACCTGTAGGCAAAGCGATTTATTTTTAGAGGTAGCGTAAAATGAGTTTTTCGAATGATATTCAACAGTTTGGGGCTCATATTTTGTACCATATATACGGTTTCTTCTTCTTTTCCTTTCTGCTTGTTCCGTTAGGGGTCGTCACAGCGTGTCATCTTTTTCCATCTGTGATACATAAACTACAATACTAGATCATTGTTCTTGTTGTTTTTGTCTTTAATTTGTTTTGTTGTGCTATTTTATGTATTTTACTTGTGTACTTTTTGGGTGGGGGGATCTTGTCTTGTTTTGCCTTGTTTAGGTTTTGCCTTTTCAAACCTTGTTTTGTTCTGCATTTACTGTGATATTTTTAACGTGTGATAGTAGTCCCTTAAATATGAGATGATACAGCTCAAGTGGTTTATCATAATAAAAATATGTACACACCTATGACTGATAATCAAAAAGTAAAAGAAAATATGACAAACCTCAAAAGTACCGTTCAAGTCACTGAAGAGGGAGTACCGAACTTGTCCACTTTTTCCGATATCCGGATCATTGGCCTGCACCCAAGTAATGACAGCACCCGGAGGGAGATCCTCTAGCACTCGAGTGGTGTAAATGCTTGGGATGAACGACGGGGCGCAGTCATTGACGTCCTCTATGATTATGTTCAACGTGGTCACAGCTGATCTTCGGTTGCCTCTTTCCGCCTTGTCTCTGGCTTCAATCGTCAGCGTGAATGTCGGGAAGCTCTCACGGTCCAGGTGGTTAGCCACGAAGACACTGCCGGTCTCGCTGTCAATGCCAAACTGAGGGACACCGTTCAGCAAAAGGTAGGACAGCTGCCCATTCTGACCAGCGTCTTGGTCAAAGGCAGCGATGGTGACCACCTGAGTACCCAAGGGGGTGTTTTCGGTGACTAGCGCAGTGAATGAATCCTGGGCAAACTGCGGGTCGTTGTCATTGGCATCCTCCACGATAACGGTCAGAAGCCTCCAGTTGGACATCTGGGGGATACCCTGGTCATAGACAGTGATGTTGAGGAAGTAGCGGTCAGTTTGCTCACGGTCCAGTGGCCGCAGAATAGTCAGCAAGCCGCTCTCCATGCCCACGGTCAAACAGTTCTCTTTGCTGACGTCAGATATGGAAAAGAGAAGACGGCCATTGATGCCGGTGTCACCGTCCCGCGCCCTCACCTGGAAGACACTGGCTCCGATTGGGAGGTCCTCCCTGACCAGGATACTCGTAGGCAAGGCCTCGAACTGCGGCGCTTGTTTGTTCACAGAGAAGACATCTGGGCTTCTGTCATCTTGCCTCACTCGAGCCATCGCCGTGGCCTTTGAGAGCATTTTCTCTGCCATCAACTGGGCCACCTGTGTGTCCTTGCAGCTGAGCCCCCGGGGTGGTATCGAACCCCTTACGACGGATATATTCACAAACGTAGGCTCAGAGGAAATCTCTCCATCAGTGGCGATAACTTTCAAGTTGAACATCCCATTCTTTAAATTTGCCCCCACTAATGATTTCTTCAGCGACAAGGCGCCAGACTCTGCATTCAAGTTAAAGTAGTTCATCTCGTTGCCAGAGACCACCCCATACTTGACCATTCCAAGTTCATCCATGTCAACGGCGGACAGGGTGACGATGGTGTGGCTGATGGGGAAATCCCGGCCAATCATACCTCTGCACGAGACCCTCTCGAAGACAGGTGGATTGTCGTTTATATTTATTAAACGGATTGTTACATTCACCTCACTTTCTCTTCTGTAGGGCAAACCCCAGTCTGAGGCTCGAACTGCAAATGTGTAGACTTCTTCTGACGACTCAAAGTCCAAGTCTCGCGTGATCTTCAGCTCTCCCGTGTCTTGGGCCACAGTGAAAGGAATTGACGGATCGCCATGAATTGTGTGTGTGATGTAGCCGTTCTCTCCTTTGTCTTCATCTGTGGCTGACACGATGAGAACAACGCTGCCAACAGGCAGGCTTTCATTGATGGAAAAGTCATAAAACGGCCTGCTGAACACTGGAGAGTTGTCATTAGCATCTTCCACAGTGATTCGGACCTTTGCTCTCAGCTGGCTGACAGCCTCTAACACTTCCATCTCGATGAAAATCTGTGATATCCCTGTCAGCCTCCTTGAGGTCATAATAACGCCAGTCGACGGATTGATATCAAAGTACATTAGTTCTGAGAGGCTGCAGAAGCTGTAATTGACACTCGCGGGAGCTGGGGAGATTTTCAGCACCTCGACAACAGTGCCCGGGGGAGCAATTTCACTCAGCACCACTTCATAAACGTCTTTCTCAAAACTCCCCAGTATTGGTTTGGGCTTTGTGACCAACAAGTGAAGCAAATGAGTGTTAGAGAATTTAGGAGGGATGCCTCTGTCTTTAGCCTGCAGGGTTAAGTTGCAGCCGTATGGGTATTTGTCCCAGTCAATCTGCTGTGATGCTCTGACCCAATACTCATTCGGAACAAGAGGCGATAGATCAATCGCAAACTGTTCAAGTAGGTCACCGTCAATGATGGACACCCGCTCTATGTGCCCGCTCATCCCTTCATCTTTATCCTCCACTGTCACTTTGGCAAAGACCGGATTTTGGTCGGTCCACGATGGGACCGCAGTGACCGCCCTCAGGACTGGTGCAAACTCATTTATCTGCATTATGCTCACCACCAGCCGGGCCGTGCTGCTTATGTCATTGTTGCCGTAGAGTTTCATCCCTCGGTCCACGACCTGCACCTCCAGCTCAAAGCGGTCCTGCTTGTCTATCCTGGGCTGGCCGGTCAGCGAGACCACGCCGCTGGTGGGGTGCACGGCAAAGAGATCCACTTTGTTCTTGAAGAAGTAGTAGAACTCAGCGTTGGTGCCGATGTCAGCGTCGGTGGCTGTCACCCGGCCAATGCTGGTACCCAAGGGGACATGTTCTGACACCACAAAGGAGTACGAGGTCGGGGAAAAGAGAGGACGGAGGTCGTTAGTGTCCAGGATGTTTATGTAGACGGTGGCCAGTGCCTCCAGACCTCCTTGGGCCGAGGCTTTGACGGTCAGAGTGTAATTATCTTGCACTTCCCGGTTCAGCATTGCGCCGGTGTTGGTTCGTATGCGGAGGAAGCAGAAATCCCCCATCGTGAAGTCCTCCACCTGAAAGATTCCCTCCCCGTCGCCAGGCTCAATGGAGAACTTGACGTCAAATGATCGGACCAGGACGATGCCCATTTTGACCTGGCTTTCGGCGTAGGTCCTGGCGGCCGAATTCTCAAATATGGAGGCGTTGTAGGTGGGCTGAGTGAAGAGCAACAGGCCTTGGCTTGCCCTAACCTCTGGCAGCAACTGGCCGTGTAGTGTCGGGAAGGGTAAGGTGAGCAGAAAGCAAATACGCCGGATAAGAAACGGGAACCGCATCATAATTCCCCACAGATTAGGCTTCATGGCTGTTACATCATCAAGTCATCCTGCAAGAAGAAAGCAATCCTTTCAGTGGCTGAGATTCTCACTACTGCTTACAATTTTCATAGAGAACTGTGGTAACAAAGACATTTCAGGGGCCCTCCCTAATATTACAGGGATGTGACAGCATATTGAAGAGTGGACTATGATGTGTTTCCATTCAAATGCAGCCCACAAGCAAAGAAAGCAAACTTTACCAGAACTTTCAACAGTCTCCCTACCTCCAACCAGTATTTCTCCCACAAAAAAAAAAAAAAATGATTACACTGAGAGGGACAAATTAGGGAATTTGACTTTTTAATTGTTTGTGGACAAATAGTTGACTTTCTGGAGGGCCTCCAATCCCATCTAGTGTGAAATTAAACCACCAAGTCAATCTTTTGCTTGCTACGTTTTCCCAGAAGGTTTTTGAGAGAGCCTTTGTGAATTCAATATTCCCACAACCACACCTGATCTTTTTGCCTACAACTTGGAAGCTAGGCGAGTGGAGACCTGTCGATTTTAAGTGATGGACATGGGAGTGCTTTATTATCCTGTCAGAACCAAAAGATATGTAAAACTGCAGTGCTTGCATTACATTGTGATACGTGGCACATAATCTAAAAATTTGATTTAGTTGTTAATATTGTGATAAGGGTGTATTTACCTTTCCAGACATTTTTCCCGCATGATCCACACGCACAGATCTTTCATTTTAATTGCGTGTCACTGAAAATGTAAAGTGTAATTTATAAGATTGAGGATGAAGAGCTGCCTTCAACAAGTGAAATTATTAAATTAATTTTGGGTGCTGATTTTTTCTTTCAACTCCAGGCTAGTACTAGACCTCGCTTTCACGCAACACCCTAGTTCCACCCTTTGCTCGTCATGTCATTGGAAAGCCGGACTCTGCATTGAGGGTGGGAAGTAGGCACCTGGAAATAAAGTTAAATATTTTCAATCTAGGAGGAAGGAATTCATGCACTACAAGTATTGTGTGGATATGTGGGCGTAGTACATGCAGTGTACACAAATTGCCCCCCCCCCCACCACCACTTTGTCGAAAATTTCACACAGCAATCAATTATGTGCTGCTTATCAGAAGCCAAATCTGTCCAACAAAACTCAAGCCAGTTCCACATCAACGTGCTTCAAACAATGCAGTGGCTTGAAAGTGAATCTGGATCTTTCCCCGGCCCAGTTGTCCGGGTCGTGGCCGGAGGAACTGGATGCGGGTTCGGTTACTGTTCAGTTAAATTGTGGTGAGAACTTCCTCACGGACACATTTTCAGAAATAGGCAACAAAAAAATTGGTTGTTTAATTTGACACTTAACAGGTGGACTCCAAAGTGCCAGCAATTTGCATACGAGCCATTAAAAAGTACATTTTAAATAATATGTTCCCTTTAAGAAAAATGGGAACTTGTTTGTTTTTAATTGAAATAATGCATAATCTGCCTCACTTGACAATTACCCAAATTGTTCAAGTAGAAGGGGCGCAAAAGTTAAAATCCATAATTCATAATACTGGTCAGGAATGCAATAATTTTAAATGGTAATATGACGGTTCCCTGGTCAGGAAAAGTCTGCAGGCTAATTAAACAAAACCCAGGATCGACTGAAACACAAAAATTCAAGGTTGTCCTACCTTTCAAATTGCGGAATGACTCAAAGTGCATCCTCTCTCATCATCTCCGGAGGGGATGTGGGGGCGCGGGAGGGGGGGGGGGGTCTTCAACAAAAGCACTCAGACGAGCACGTTACATTCCGCCAGGGGGAACTCGTCTAGAGAGGCGCAGCCATACGCCGTCAAAGTACACACACCCCAATTGTCCCAGTTTTTACGCACCTGCGTCCTGCCGAGCGCCACACAAAATGGACGTTAAAAGAACCCGAGTACTCCTTTGCATTCACTGGAGAGAAATTTTTAAAACAAAACAACAACAAAAAACACACACACAAGACGAGCTGGGAGGCAAAAGAGGGGGAAGAAAAAAGGCTTTGCCCAAGTTTTTCTTTTTTTGTTTGTTCTCCAGAGAGCGGCCAGCACCATCAGTTGCAGCCGCTTTGTGACCGCCGACGGATGGGAGGAGGGACGGTGTCAGTGGGCGAGCGAGCGAGAGAGGGAGCGCCGATGTTTGCCGAAAGAAGCCGAACTCGCCAGGAAGTGAGGGAGGACCTTTTCGGCAATTAAGACTTTTCATTGACTAGATTCTTGCATTACAAGTTTAAGGGGGGGGGGGGTTGTGAAATGACAATCTAAAATAAAAAAAAATATTCTTGTACTATTATGACTGTTTATTGTATAAAATTCATTATGCTACACTGTGCAACTAAAAGGAATAATGTCGCAAACTCCTGCAAGATGTTTACGATGCACGTCACGGGAATCTGAATCTGACCACAATTTCACACACCTTGAGACCACCAAGAGGCCATTCGTGGAACTGCAGGAGGCCAACGCAAGTCAAGAAAAAATACCGTATTCATCCATTTTCTTAGCCGCTTATCCACACAGCGTCGCGGGAGTACAAAATAAGTATACACTGTATTTCATTGAGAAAAATAATATTCAATTATTGAAATCTTTGGAATTTAATTCTTAATTGAATTGAATTACTTGAATTGTAATTCAATTTAAAGTTTTATTTAAGAAGTAATAGAATACACTCGTGTTTCTAAGTGTTGTAGAGACAAAACTTTAATTCAGTCAAGAGCAAATTCCAATTTTCTTGTCCTCCATAAAATCATGAAAAAACTTCTACATTTTTCTCTAAAAACAGAACAAAAAAATCTAAAATGCTGTTCATAATTTCGATAGAAAAATGCTTTCAATATTTTCCTAAGGATATTTCTTGAAAAAAAAATAAGATCCATGTAACATTAAGACAGTTTTGTCAAAAAAAACTATTTACTCATATCAATTTTTTTCTCTCTGACGTTTTTCCATAAAAAAATAATACTACTGTTGTATTGTAACTTTTTTAATCAAAAAACGACTTTGTAAAAATACAATATTCTCTTAATATTGGAAATTTTTATTTATTTTTTTTATAATAATAGAAATTTATATTTGCATGAGAACTTAATGTAAAAAAAAGGTAAAATAATGAATTCTCGGAGAAAACTGTGTTATTAAAAACGACTTTTGAATACAATAGTCCAGCAGTAAAATTTGCTTTAATTAGAAGAATATGTTTGTAACTTTAAAGAAAAAAAAAGCTTGCTCGATGTTGCCCGAAGAAAGCCGAGCAAACCCGGAAGCGAGCGAAGGCAGCTTCGCGTGTGGGGAGCGGTGTGCCGCATCTGCAGTGTCCCCCTGGTCTCGCGATTTCTACGCGTAGCTTTTTAAGTGTCCGTTTACACATTTAAAGTACAGTTTCCTGTCGCCATGTCTACTTTGTGCTACAACAAGGGCTGCGGGCAGCGGTTCGACCTGGAAAACAACCCGGACGGTGAGTGGCTAACGTAACTAGCATAGGCTAGCAGATCATCGAGAAAATTCTACGAGCCGATAGGCCCCATAGACAGAGAAAAAAATCAGATGAGTGCTGCTAACTGACACGATTTCAGGCAAGGTCAACACAAAAACGTTGCTCTCTTATTGGGTGTATGACTTGTGTGAGCTGACGACAATGTTTAATTTAGCTTGAGTTTGGAAAAAGATGTTAGCATGTGACCCCCACCCCCCTCCATCCCGAACACTGTCACCTCACCGTGGTGCAAAGGTTTGTGTAAATTGTAGGGGCTTCACCTCCGACAAACAGGTACTAGGTGGGGGACCAGACAAAGGATGGCTTTAAGACACCTGTGATGAAATATTTCAATGGATCGAGTTTTCACTTGCCCGGACGTAGGTCACCGGGCCCCCACTCTGGTGCCAGGCCTGGAAGTGGGGCACGAATGTGAGTGCCTGGTGGCCGTGCCTAGATCCATGGAGCACACCCTGAAGGGTAAAGTGGGTGGAAAGGTTTGTGCCTGAAAGGGTAACGTGGGTCCTTTTTCCCAATGGTCTCACCACCTCTGGGACAGGCCATAGGGTCAGGTGCAGTGCAAGCTGGGTGGTAATAATCTGATCCCCGGCTACAGAACCTGGTTCTAGAGACGTGGAATGTCACCTCTCAGGCATGGAAGGAGCCCAAGCTGGTGTGTGAAGCTGAGAAGTTCTGACTAGATATTGTAGGACACACCGCTTGGGCTCTGGTACCAGTCCTCTTGAGAGGGGTTGGACTCTCTTCCTCTCCACAGAGTTGCCCACGGTGAGAGGTGCTGAGCAGGTGTGGGTATACTTGTTTCCCCGGAGTTCAGCGCCTGTACATTTGGGTTCACCCCGGTGGACGAGACAGTGGCCTCCTTCCCTGGGGTTGAGGTCACTGAGGTGGTTTAAAAAAAAAAAAAAAAAAGCCCCTCGGTAGCAAAGCCCTGAGAGTGGATGAGATTTTCCCAGAGTTCCTAAAGGACCTGAATGTTGTGGGGCTGTCCTGGTTGACGTACCTCTGTAACATCGCATGGACATTGGATTGGCAGACTGGGATGGTAGTCCCCCTTTTTAATCAGAGTTCCAACTACAGGGGGATCACACGCCTCAGCCTCCCCGCATCTATTCAGACGTGCTGGAGATGAGGGTCCGTCAAATCTCACATTCAGGAGGAGCAATGTGGTTTTCATCCTGAAACTGCGGACCAGCTCTGCACCCTCGGTAGGGTCCTCAAAGGTGCATGGGAGCTCTCCCGACCAATCTACATGTGTTTTGTGGACTTGGAGAAGGGGTTTGACCGTATCCCTCGGGTAGTCCTGTGGGGGAGGTGTTTCCGGAGACAGGACGTCAAACACCATTGTCCAAATTCAGTGAGACCCATAAGAAGGGGGAAATATTTACAATACTAAGCCTTGGCATCAGTTAAGAGTTTGCGACTGATTTGCATGCATGTGAATGCAATTTCTTGACCGCTTATTGTTGTCGAGAGGCCTTTGTTGTAGTTGAAATTCAATCGGGCGTCTGTCTAGTTTTGTGTGATTAAACATGCGCACGTCGTCCCCGCTTCTTCATCTGCAAAAATTCCAGGCCGAAGTCGTGTCTAATTTCCATTTTAATTGCATGCCACTTTTCATCACAGCGCAGTCGGTACATTGCGGCGCCGTTACCTTGAGGCTCGATGGAAGACTGTGTGTGGATTGGGCTGAGGGGAAATTGGTGCTTTATAAGGTTACCCAGGCATTCCGATACTCTCTTTATGTTACTTTTAGTTAAAGGTGTATTTTTTTGTGTTTTTCTCTCTGCAGTCGGCTGCATGTTGCCTCAGCTTTTGTTACCATGATAAAATCAAAGTTTCAAAGGGGCGGGGAAAGTCAAAGTGGTATTTCTTTTGAAATAAGTCATGAAAAAGGAAGAGAATAAAGTTGGAATTTCACAACAGGAAGTATTTTGGGACTTGATATTCATAGTATCCGGACACTGAAATACTGCAGTAGATCCTCCCCCCCCCCAAAAAAAAAAAAAAAAAAACAATTCCAACTTATTAAAGAATTTGGGTTTTTTTTTGTTGTTGTAACTATCAATTTTTACTCATCCTGACATTTTGTGGAATTTAACATAACTTAATCTCCAAAGGTACAACATTATTTTTGTACAATTTTAACTTCTTAACTTTGAAAAAATACATATTTTTATCTGGGCAAAGTAAGACTATTCTCTCACACTGACCTTTTATCTGCAACACTTTATTCTGATCTTTCCTTCTTTTGTGACTTCAGACGCCTGCACGTTCCACCCCGGCGTCCCGGTGTTCCACGATGCATTAAAGGTAGGAGGCCTTTCAAAATTTTCCCCTGTGTCCCGCCCCGTCGCTCACGTGCTCCCCCTCACCCTCACTCCAGGGATGGTCTTGCTGCAAGAGACGAACCACCGACTTTTCAGACTTCCTCAGCATTGCGGTAAGCTTTTGTTCCTGCTCACGACATCCGCGGGCGCATGCGCGTGTCACTGGAACGCCGCTTTTCTCATGCTCGCAGGGCTGCACGAAAGGTCCCCATAACAAAGAGAAGCCCGCCGAGCCAGTGAAGCCTGACGTGACCTCGTCGGGACAGAAGAAAGACAGCGACGAGCAGAAGCCCAAATTTAACGAGTACATCATCTCCGCGCCGAAGCCCCAGGAAGCCATTTGCAGACCCAGGTTGTCCAACACTTTAGTTTCAAATCCTTAACATTCATGTCCGAGGCACTTGCTATTGCTTCGTAAGGAATTTATTGTGAAAAAATAAGTATTTGAACGCCCTGCTATATTGCAAGTTCTCCCACTTAGAAATCATGGTGGGGTCTGAAATTTTCATCATAGGTGCATGTCCACTGTGAGAGAGATAATCTAAAAGGAAAAATCAAGAAATCACAATGTATGATTTTTTTAACGATTTATTTGTGTGATACAGCTGCAAATAAGTATTCGAACACCTGTCTATCAGCTAGAATTCTGACCCTCAAAGACCTGTTAGTCGCTCCATGTATTATCCTGAATCAGATGCACCTGTGTGAGGTCGTTGGCTGCATAAAGACACCTGTCCACCCCTTACAATCGGTAAGACTCAAACTTGTAACATGGCCAAGACCAAAGAGCTGTCCAAAGACACCAGAGACAAAATTGTACAACTCCACACGGCTGGACAGGACTATGGAAAAAATTTCCAAGCAGGTTGGTGAAAAAAGGTCCACTGTTGGAGCAATCATTAGAAAATGGAAGCAGCTAAAGATGAAGGTCAATCTCAATCGGAGTGGAGCCCCACGCAAGATATCGCCTCGTGGGGTCTCAATGATCCTTCGAAAGGTGAGGAATAAGCCCAGGGCTACGCGACAGGACTTGGTCAATGACCTGAAAAGACCTGGGACCACCATTTCCAAGATGACTGTTGGTAATACACTAAGACGTCATGGTTTGAACTCATGCATGGCACGGAAGGTTCCCCTGCTTAAACAGCACATGTCAAGGCCCTTCTTAGGTTTGCCAATGACCATTTGAATGATACAGAGGAGTCATGGGAGAAAGTTGTGTGATCAGATGAGACTGAAATGGAACTTTTTGGTCATAATTCCCCTAACCGTGTTTGGAGGAAGACGAATGATGAGTTCCATCCCAAGAACACCATCCCTACTGTGACGCATTGGGGTGGTAGAATCATGCTTTGGGGGTGTTTTTCTGCACATGGGACAGGACAACTGCACTGTACTAAGGAGAGGATGACCGCGGCCATGTATTGTGAGATTTTGGGGAAAAACCTCTTTCCCTCAGTCAGAGGACTGAAGATGGGTCGTGGCCGGGTCATTGTCATATTGAAAGACCCAAAACACACAGCCAGCAAAACCAAGGAGTGGCTCCGTAAGAAGCATATCAAGGTTCTGGCGTGGCCTAGCGAGTCTCCAGACCTAAACGCAATAGAAAATCTTTGGAGGGAGCCGAAACTCCGTGTTTCTCAGCGACAGCCCAGAAAATTGTCTGATCTCGAGAAGATCTGTGTGGAGGAGTGGGCCCAAATCCCCCCCTGCAGTGTTGTGAACAACTACAGGAAACGTTTGATCTCTGCAGTTGAAAACAAAGGCTAGTGTACCAAATATTAACATTGGATTTCTCAGGTGTTCAAAGACGTATTTGCAGCTGTATCACATAAATCGTTAAAAAATCATACATTGTGATTTCTGGATTTTTCTTTGGATTATCTCTACGCAGTGGACATGGACCTACCATGAAAATTTCAGACCCCTCCATGATTTCTAAGTGGGAGAACTTGCAATATAGCAGGGTGTTCAAATACTTATTTTCTTCACTGTATAAAGAATAGAAAAGCGATGCCTTTTTGAATGACACACACACACACACACACACTCAGCTGCCACTTTTTTTGGTTATTACTGTGCTTGTAGTTCACCATACTACATCACACCGAGGACTGTCTTGAATATTAAGTCATGCCAGAAGGCTCAAACAGCTCCTTTTTGTTTTTCTATGAAAAATGTTTTGCTCCTGTGAGGATTTTTCATGGCAGCTGATACAAAATGTGGACAGCAACACAAAAGAAATGATAACTGTTTTAAGAAATCACGCAGATAACAAGTTGTTCCCATGTTCCGCGTCAGTGCCGACGAGCCCGTGGTGAGGTTGCAGCACAAAGTGTCGTCGTCTCTCAAGCAAGCTCTGGAGAAGCTCAAGCTGACAGACAACTCACACGCACTCAAACAAGGTGAGAGCGCAACTCCCTCTTTTAATTTTTCAGACGCCACTCAAGTCACCAAGAAAAGAAAGTAAACTGCAGCTAGAAAGTTAAAAGATCACCCCTGGGAATTTGACCTCCATTTGTCTTTGTGTCTCAGTCAAAGTTGACGTTGATGGATCATAACTGTCACTCATAGCGCTAACTAAGTGTGTGTCCGACCATATGTGCGCACGCTTCCATCCCCGCAGAGGACGACAGCGATGAGGTCAAAATCGGGACGTTCTGCAAAAACGGAGGATGCACAAAAGTGGGTGGAATTATCTGCCTTTTCCTATTGATTCCGTACCAAAGTGTGTTGGGTAGGGTGGGGGTGGTCTCTCCAATTGGATTTTTTTTCTTTTTTTTTTTTTTTGAAGAAGAAGAAGAACTGAGTCATCTTCAGGAGTAAAACGTATCCAAAATAAAAAACAAATACTTATATAACGAGGCTTGCATGAGACCATTACATTTCCCCCTCACCCTCTCCCCAAATTTTTTTTCTAATCAAAGAAGAAATATGACTTTATTATTATTATTAATATTGAAATACTACAGCTGTGTATTTTTTTTTTTTTTTTTTTTTTTTAAAGAGCTACGATGGCCCCTCCAGTGACTCAGACGTGTGCTTCTTCCACGCTGGATTTCCCATCTTCCACGAAGGGTCGGTACAATTGCACTTTGGTACATCTGTCTATGTATTACAATTTTTTTAAAATTTAATTTGAATTATTTCATTCACTTTAATTTCATTTTTCACTTTTTAATTCCGTGTCCAGGATGAAGTACTGGAGCTGCTGCAAGAAGAAAACGTCAGACTTCAACTCTTTCCTCTCTCAGGTGGGCTGTACCAAGGGCCAGCACCTGTGGAGGAAAAAGGATGAGGTAGGTTGTTGGAAACGGTGCTTTGGCATCACCGAGTGGTGCGATGTGAAGTCAGCCCCACACATTACCAGTTGTACCTTGATCTATGATTTTAATTTGTTACATGATCACGGTTGTAACTCAAATCGCTCATCTCAAATCAAGTTTACCGATTTTAAATGGGTGGAAATGCCATTCATATGTTCCAATGCCCCGAGGTTTCCAACATTTTGTTCTTTTGAATTAAACAACTAGAACTGTACTGTATTGTACATTGTACAATAATAACTGTATTAATATATTAAAATGAGGTGAACCAAATAGTTTTCTACGACTTTGCTTTACTCCACTTAATTTAACAGAAGTTCCCGGATTCATCATTTAGTCAAATATTTGCATATTGGGGAAAAAAAATGGGTGTTCTGAGGTTTTCTTCCTCTTTCTGGTGACACGGATGATTATATTCCAAGTCCAAATTTTGCTTGATCCAGGGCAAGAAGGTGGTCCCGTGTCGATTCGACTGGCACCAGACGGGCTCGCAGGTCATCATCTCCATCTACGCCAAGAACACCGTGCCCGAGCTGAGCTTTGTGGACGCCAACAGCACCACGCTGCACGTCCATGTCGTCTTCGAGGGGGAGAAGGAGTTTGAGCAGAAGATCAACCTGTGGGGAGTAAGTCCACAAATGGCGGAAAAGGGGGGCGCTACCAACCTCGCCGTTGATGCCTTTATCGCCGTCTTTCCAGGTGATCGACGTGAGCCAGAGCGCCGTCAACATGATGGCGGCCAAGATCGAGGTGGCCATGAGGAAGTCAGAGGCCATGTCGTGGGCTCGCCTGGATCTCCCACCGCCCGTGGCTCTACCCACGCGGGAAAACGAGAAAAAAAAAGACGACAACAGCGACAGTGACGGGGAGGAGAACGAATGATACGAAGGGAGGCAGCTGGAACTTCTGCAGGAATATTCCACTATTTCTGAACTTATATAGCCGCAAAATGCCTGGTGTACCGTCATAATGCTGGATGACCACATTTCCACTTGACCCTCAGCCAACCTTGGTTTTTTTTTTTTTTTTTTTTTTTACCTCTCATTCCAGTCCAGATTTCAATCCTCATTAAGGAGGAGTCAGTCTTGGTTTAACCCGAATAAAGTGTTGAAGTGAAAATGTCGTTTTTGCACTTGAAAATATGTTGGATTCAGTGAGTTTTTATGTAACTCTTTCGTCTGGGTGGAAGTAAAGATAAACACACAAAATGACTGTTTTCGTGAAATGATCCCCCCCCCCCTGAAAATTGGCCTGCATAATGTGTTGAGGGAACCGAATAAGTGTATTTTCTGCACCTGAAATCATTGGATTGTTTTGTCTTTTTTCTCATCTGATTGTCTTTGTCGTCCATGTGGCAGTGAGGACAACAAAATGCAGGTTTTAACAACAGCAAAGTGTTGCAAAACTTCCAGGATTCTGAAGTACCGGTGCAAGCATCATTATTGTGTCAGTGAGTGCGCATGAAGTGTATTTACACGAGAGAGAGAAAAAAAAAACACATTTCAGGAAAGAAAAGAGTTTATTGTAACAGTGACATGTCTAGAAATTATTGCAGGTCGACCTGATGAACTGTTGTCATATGGTCGCTGTGTACCGGCGGGATTCGTTTGCCCCTTCCCTCCCGATGAGAGGCTGCCATTCCGGGACGCTTAGGAACGACAAGAAACTTATGCGGCGCAACTCGAGGATCCGAGGCCAGGTCGGGACGCGCCTCTTGAAGTTCGAGACTGCCGCAGCAACGCCCAGCGCAAGCCCGACTCCGCAGAGGCAGGCGACCAGCAGCAGCGGCCACACTCCATCAACGTCCTCCAGGTAAGGGCGCAAGGACTCGGACAGGCGCGTGTCTGGACAGGACAGGAGGAAAGAAATGCGTGCAAACAATAGTGACAATTTAGCTCTCAGTTGAGGTTTCTGGTTACATCAGACACTATGGAGAGTCTTCAACAACAACAAAAATTGACGTTTCGTGAAGACATTTATGGGAAACCTAGCACCCATTTTACTAACATTAAAGATGACTCTTAAAAGACGCTGTGCATGCAGTCAAGACAATTTGGATGGTGTTCTCAATCAAGGTTTCTGTGGATACCGAAGACAATTTAGAATCGTCAAAAAAGTAGTGCGTTTTTTTGTAAACAAGACCATTTGAACTTCCCGATTGGTGTTTTCGTAATTAATTTTTCATACGGGTAAACCAATGGTGAACAGATTCTCATTTCATTCCTGAGCTGATTTACATGTTTTTTGTATAAAATCCTAATCTTTGTAGGTCTCAGTAAGTGTTTTCAAAAACAATTTAGTCATCAAGGAAAGTAACCTTCGCACTTTAATATACATTAAAGACCATTTTAGCTCTCAATAGACTGTTTTCGACCACGTGACTACGCCTGGGCCAGCTGGCCATGTCGGATGGGTTCACTCTACTGCTTTTGCATCCAGACCGGAGTTACACAAATGTTCGTACGACTGTGAAAAGTGACGACATGATGGCTAAAAAGACTTTGGCAAGTTATCGGGGCTCATTAGATGTTGTTTCAAGAGACCGTTACGACAAGAAGTGCGCTTTGATCGATGCTATCGGCCTAAATGCCTCGGAGAAACACAAATGGAGCACACAAATGTGGGCGTCGGTAACCTATCCAGACATCGTCAACTATCTTCTCTTCTCTACAAGCGCTTATACCATGGAGCAACTAAAGAAAGGTTTGGATATCTACAACCAATTAATTAATGGCTGGGTTGGTCTCCATTGTAAGCAACTTGTCTCCACACTGCTAAGGTTAGTGTACTGCGCAATGCAATTTAAATATGTACCACGTGATTACAGTCAGCGTTGTGTTAAGTTATGTTGATTGTTATTTTCTTTTTTGTTGCCGAGAGGGAGAGAGACAGGTTTGACCTGGACGAGTCCCAAGTGGAGCCCGCACCTCTTTCTTCACTTCCTCTGCTACATTTTTAACTCGACTCACAAAACAGCTCGCGGTGCGGTAACTCGTTTTTGCAAACTTATTATAATGAAAGAGAAAATAAAGATTTCGGAGCCATGCATTGCATTCACACACACAAGTATTATGTAGGCCCTTGGCCCTAAAGAATACTTCTCCTTCACATAACTTAGTTATTGATAAGTAGGTGTGAAATTCTAAAAGGTATCCAATACTTAGCAAGAACGAAATGCTCCGAGCAAACTCTGAGGTAAGGGAATGACTTGGCTGCTGGATCGGCTCTGCTAATACGAGACAGCCGCAGTTGTCGCCGTTTGGTTGCTAACTGTTCCGTTTTCTTGCACTGGTTCTTGATCACAGCTGGCAGTCGAAAGAAAGACGCTTTAGAACGCCCACTTTTGTTTCAGGAACCGAAAACAAAGCAGTGCGCCCCCATTCATACGCCTTTCTGAAATGATTCCTGTTTAGTTACGGTTTGTTTACTCGAATTCACCAAACCGAAATGGCGACCGTGTTCGGCGTGTGACGTCAGTCGAAAACAGTCTATTGGTGTTTACCTCATATTAAAGACAATTTTGAGACTTTGTCGTTAGTCATACAGAAGATGTTGTAGATTTTTCTCACAAACTAAAAAAGCTTTAATTTCTCAAATATTGCTTTTGTAAACATTCAACTGTCCAATTTTTTTTTTCTTTTCTTGTATTTGTTGATTTTTTTTTTTTTTTGCAAAGAAAGACCATCGCAAGTCCTGCATGTATTGGTAAACATCAAAGACAATATAGATTCTCAGACACGAGGCGAGGGAACGACTTACTGGGACCCAGCAGGCGTGAGTACTCGTATCCCAGCTCTTTGCTGGTTCTGAAGTATTCTCTGTTGGTGTGCAGGGGCAGGAAGGGAACCATGTGGTATTCGCCGTTGTGTCCAATAGGAGCGTTGGAGGTTGGGTACCGGGATGGGTCGGGTCTATGCCTCCTGAGCCACTCTTCATAGATGCTGACGTGGCAAAATAGCACACCCATCATTTGTGGCAATGTGCATCCTGAAAGCATCTCCAGTACTTTGCTTTTTCCACATTTTGTTAGGTTACAGTCTTAATCCAAAATGGACATTTATTTTCCATCTTTAAATCTAATCAAAATCTTTTGAGATTCACAGTTAACAGCCGTCTGCTAATCTGAGCTCACACAAGCCAACTCGAAACTCTCATTCGCAAATTCTCACACCATTCACCAGGCCAGGCCAGCCATTTAAAGCCGCACACACTCAAAGTCACATAGTGCAGACCCTGATGCAATTTATTTTAAAAAAAAAAAAAAAATCTGATTACTTAATGGGCTAATCCACCGATGTCAAAATCAAGGCCCGGGGCCCAAATCCGGCCCGCCACGTGATTTTATGTGGTCCGCGAAGCCAAATGTAGAGTGTCAATTTCAATTTTTCTTGTAAAAAATTTGCACAAAAATTTCAAATTGTCATGCATCATAAATGATAAATTTGAGATATTCCAAGCATTTTTGTGTTACCAAACATCAATAGTGGAAAAACACATAATCCTTGATTTCTGACTCCAAAAGTAGATCATAAGTTGATGATGTAAATACGCTGAGACGATTAAATATTTGTATTGTTTCACAGTCATAACGGAACCACAACGTGGACCACGAGAAAAAATGAATTTGACACCCCCTGGGCTAATCGGTGGAATAATCAATTCCAAAAATATTCCGGAGTTGCAGTTCCTAAAAAGAAAGCTTGATAAAACATTGATTCACATGATTTCATGAAAGATCTTTGTCAGGATTTAGGGGTGTGTGTCACCTGTCCACAAAGGAGTGGTGCAGAAGGAAAATCGGGTCATTGGCCGAGCCTTGCACTGAGGACATGGATCCATTCATGAAGACGTGCAGCGCGGCATGCATGCCCATACGGGGGCTGCCCCCCAAGCCCGTCTGCGGATCCCCGAATCCTGGAAGGTGACAAAGATGATCAATTAGAACACAATTTACACCCAAAACATTTTTTTCATGATTTTTACAACCTTCCAAGGTGTTCCTGAAACTCATGTTGGCGGTGCGGTCCATGGTGCCCGTGTCATAGTTGGCCAAACTGAGGGTGAAGGCCACCTCGGCAGAGGTGGGCAGGCGCTCCACCCGGTTGCGGTCATGGTTGCCGGGGTTACGGCGAAGCGGGCCCTCCGACAGGGCGTCGCACAGTACGCCACGGGCATTGTAGTCTTGCACTTGTGAGCAGAGGGACTGAGGACGGGGACGGACATTGACAATATCTTCATTTTAAATCAACTAAAACATACAAAAATAAAGATCGAGCACATTCAATAATTTGGTAACAAAAAATTTAGACTTGTCAACAAACCTCAGATAAATTTCACTTTTTATAAACAAGGATCACTTTTTTTTCCCAACAAAACTGGCATGTTGAAAGTATGTATTTAAAAAATAATAATAATAAAAGAAAAGAGAGCTCCATGGTGCAGATCATTAAAAAAAAAAAAGGGAAAAAAAGTATTTTAACCTTCCAAGAGGAGAAGACAGAGCCAGGACTAAGCAGCGTGGGGTCCCGGGGGTTCCGGCCCCCCATGAGCTGGTCAGTGCACACGTCGCATCCCTGGGCGTCCCTCCAGTCCCAGTATGGGATGGCGAAGCCGTCGTCCCCGGTTATCTTCCTGATCTCGCGCTCCCAGTGCAGCAGGTAGACGCGGTGCCACGGCAGGAACGCCGGCGCCCAGTGGGCAAAGTCCACGTCGGCCCACACGTTCCCCGGCCCGCCGAGCAGCGCGTCGCGGGACACGTAGTAGTGCATCCACACGAAGATGTCGTACACGGACACGTCGGCGAACGTGGGCTTGGATCCGTTCTCCATCTCCAGGTAGGTTCCCGTGGCAACCACGTAATCGCTGCTTGGCGTCTGCTTGGCCAGGTTCAGGTAGGACACCAGTTGGGTCCTCTCGGTTCGGGTCAGGTGGAACACGTTCCTCCTGAGGGATTCCCTCCTGTCTTGGCAGGTCTCCCCCCAGTATCCGAACGTGCACTCGGCACAGTTGAACCCCATGAAGTTCCCTGTGCACTGGCAGGTTCTGTTGTAGAACACCAGAGGCCACCTCTCCCGGTCGTCCAGCCCTCTGAAGGGGTACTGTGTCCCGTCCGGGGTGTCGGGTACCACCACATCCCGGCAGAACCCCCGACCGGAGCTGGCCCCGCACGCCGAGCCATCCCCTTCCCAAGGTGGGCAGCACTCCTTGGCCAGGAGGGCCTCTTGGGTGGCGCACAGGCGCGGGAACTGCTGAAAGGTCGGCGCCCAAAAGAGCGTGAAACCCGCGGCAACGACCCGCCACATCACAGCAGGCGTGAGTCTAATTGCGACAATAACCTCCTACACGCTTTCAAGCCTTCAAAGCCCTTCCTGCCGAGACCCCTCCTTCCTCGCTGAGCCCGGTCACATGCCGCTTAACCTCAGGATGAGGCTTTCACTGATGCCATTAAGGAGCTCACAACCGCTGAAATGGAAATGATGTGTGATGAAGTTGCACATTTTAAAAGTAATCAGTTCAGCGTAAGAGACAAAAGCTGCTCCACCTTTTTTTTTTTTTTTTTTTTTTAAAGAGTGAACTCTCAAAAAATGAATATAATAAATTGAAGAAATCAACTTATAGACTCATCCAAACACAGAAACTAACACAAAACTATTGGGAAACATAAAAACCATACTACTACAAACACAAGTTCCAATGGCACAAAAAAATGTCTATATTTGAAAGTCATAGATTATTATGTCATTCTTTGCAGAGGATCAAGAATATATGCCTCTAACTATTTTTATATTCATCTGTCTTCGTGTAATATTCCACCGTTTGTGTTCCGATATGTGTTCCTTAAAGAGTTCGAGAACACTGTGACACCAATGTAATTCGTTAGCCTGTCTATGGCATTTTGCATTGTGCATTTACTAAATGGACTTTCCTAGGTAAGGCAAATTTACATGATTTTCAACAGTAAACTTCAACCAGGACTCAAAAGAAACAAAAGGGTTTTTTTTTTTTTTTTTAAGTATTGCATTGCAATTTGCTCTTTCGATGCTGTACTATTACTGTCTTAATTAGAAAATAATATCACAGGAAGAAATGTGTATTTTTGCATGAAGAAAATTACATTTCTGCATGAACATTTTTTATATCACAAAATAAATACAAGAAAAATTGGGGTTTTTAAATTGGTTTGCGCCAGAAAATGCAATTTTTGTCAAGAACATGTAATATTACATGGGGGAAAAAAAACTAAAATTGGCAAGAGCAAAAGTGACGCTTATACAAGAATTGACTCGTGTAACGGAGGAAACGTCATTTCAGAAGCCCGAAGCAGTAATATCAGGAGAGACCAAGTTTTATGTTGAATGTGTGAGACTTTAGGAGGTTTCAAGCAGAATGAAGTTGTGACCTCCTGTATGTACGTACCAGTATCCTGTATTTTTATTTTCCAAAATAATGTTGTTAGCTGTGATACGATTTCTTAAAATGCTGTGTAAATAGTTGAATTGGGTTAAGTAGATAACGGTAACCAGTAGAAGCCTGAAAACCGAATCCAGGAATCCCTCAGGGGGATCATTGCGCTTCTGTGGTGGGGCCATGAGCGCAAGACCCAAAAAGAACTCTTCACAATGCTTTCTGAGCTAGACAAATGTGACAACAAAACAACGAGACATCTTACAAGTCATATGATGACCGCACAAGACCCTCAGCTGGATGCAACAAACAAAAGATGTTTTGATACCATACACAAAATGCGCAAAGTACAAAAAAAAAAAAAAAAAAAAGCACTGACGCGATTCAGGAAAAATGTTTTTCAGGGCATCATGAACAGAGGGCTTCAAATTTTCTCTGAACTTGGGGGTTATCGAGGCAATGCAGTGAGGGCGAATTGTGTGTCTGTTATGTTCGTTCAGAGTGGCGCAGTGGAGCAGCTGTAGAGTGTTTGCATCACATTTCTAAGGACCGGGGTTCAAATCCTGGCCCAGCCTGTGTTTTCGCCCATAGGTGTGACTGTTTTCTGTCACCTTGTGCCCTGCGATTGGATGGCTACCAGTTCAGGGTGTACCCCGCCTCCTCCCCGGTGACAGCTTTGATGGTCTCCAGCACTCCCGCGACCCTTGTGAGGATACGCGTCTGAGAAAATCGGTTGGAACTTTTGTTGCTATTTTTTGTCCACTGGAGGGTGCCCTGACAACACTTAAAAGACATTGATGTACTTGTGAAGCCGAACGATCCCAGGAACGCGCAAATATAAAATGGGACACCATCTTCACACTGTGAAAAATATGGTTTAGATATAATATAGATATAATTAGGATGTCATATAATGAATATCACAAATTTTCAGTCAAACGCTTCACTTCAAAAGAGGTTTCTTTTTGGATATGGTTTTTTTTTCCCCTCCGTGCACTGCAACTTTTATGAATACATTTATAAAGGATGCCTACATATGCCGCATGCTCACTTATTCATAAAACTGTTGAAATAATTTGGGGCTCATATTTTCAAACTGGTCATACAATTTGCAATAAGAGAATATGAATATTTTCTATACATGGGAAATGTGGAACATTTTGAGTCACTTGTTTTTGTTGTTTTTTTTAGCCACAAATATTGTGGTCCGGCCCATTCGAGTGCGGCAAAATATGGCTCATGAACTAAAATGAATTTGACACCCCTGCCAGAAATCTGGTGTCAATATTTCATGTTGGTTACTGACTTGAAACGTGTGCGCGACCACCTTTCACCGTCTCCTTCTTCCTCAAGGATGCGGTGCTCGTGGAGCCGTCCGTGAGTGGGAGGGGGCGGGGGCGGTGAATTCAGAGACAGACCGAGAGAGGGTGCGAGTGGTATTTGCTGGCTGCTGCAGGTGCTAGTAGTGGTGATGCTCCGACTAAACGTGCTCCAACGAAAACGGAATGAAATATCGCCGTTAAGAATATAGAAAATTTTTCCCCGGTGATGGAGATGCTCTCATCCCTGCGGACCTCTTCCTGGATGCTGGAGGACAGCAGGTAGGCCGAAAGAAAGTTTGAGCGTGGCTAATGCCTGGATTTCGTGCAGCTCTTTTCAGCGCAGGACTGGGGAGTAATATGGTTTAATCCATAAATTGACACCCTAGAGCATGTAGTATGATATTCCATAAAGCTCAACAATCCTTTTTCTACGCTTCACTTGTGATTTTGCATTTGGATGTACGGTAGTCGACTCCCAGCACCTGCACTATTTCTATAATAAAGACCAAATTGTTGAATATTTATTTACTTTCCACAAAATCCTAAACAAACTTGTCTAAACACACGCACACACATATCGAAATTGTGCCAGCAGGTGTTTAACATGCAGTATTTATCATCATTGTTAATCTTGGGCAATTCATCAACAGATCCAATTAGATCCCAATAAATATAAATATGTTTAATAGTTGATTAGAAATACAATACACACTGAATTGAGACCATTAATATTAGTCTTAAAAAGGCATTTGTTCACTAGAAGTGGGGGGGGGGGCAAATCATCTATGTTAATCTCAGGCAATTCATGAAGAGATCCAGTTAGATGCCAAGAAGTATAAATATGTTAAAAAGTTGATTAGAAATACAATACACACTGAAATTGAGACAATTAATATTAGTCTTAAAAAGGCATTTGTTCACTTAGAAGGGGGGCAATTCCTATTTAAATACAAATAAATCAGGACCTTTATGAATAAAATCATACTTATCATGACTTGAAGCCACTGAAAATTAAATTTAATGACAAAAAACAACAAAGACAAATAGTGTGACGCGAAACATTTGGGAAATTGCATGTTGCACGGAAGTCGCCGGTTAATTGTGTTGGTTTTATTTAAAACGTGAGAAAATGAGTCACATTTTGCACAAGAATGAAGTTGTAATGTGAGGGGAAAAAAATTCATTTTACAAGAATTAAATCATCTTCTGATCGCTTAGCTGCAATATCACGGGAAAAGAATTTTTCTTGGTCAAAATGTACAAGGATGAAGGAATTAAATTGTAAGGGCACATTAAATGAAGTCATTTTACAAGTAAAAAAAAAAAAAGGTCTTGTCTTTACAAGGATAAGGATGTAATATGGAAAGAACAAAATGTTGGCGAATGAAGTCGTGATATGTATAAAAATATATATTGCATATAGTCACAATTAAGAATATACTTGTAAAAAAACGTAAGCTCCTTGGGGGAGTAATAAAAAACGAAAATTGTGTGTGTTTGCCACCCACGAGTCCCCTTTAGCCGCACTCCAGCTTCAGTTTGTTTGCCTTCAGTGCCATGGACAGCAGTGTGTTGCTTCATTTCTGAGACGTTTATATTAAACTGTTGGACAAATGTCAAAATTCTGCTCTTTTTTTCCCCTCAAGAACTCTAAACGATACCAGTGAGCGGGACTCATGTGGATCTCAGCTCTGAGAAGATGGCGGCAGGCATGAGGAGGAACACCGGGATGCTGTGGAGACTGGGGGCGTACGCACGGCTTCTGGCGGCGAGCGTGCTGCTGGGAGCCGATCTGAACCCACTGGGTCCGAGGGACCGCATCGGGGTCGGCGCCCAGAACAACGAGAGGCGGGTGCTGGCCCGCATCCCGGGCGACATCATCATCGGGGCCCTGTTCTCCGTCCATCACCAGCCGCCCGCAGACAAGGTGGGTGCTGTTGATTGTCTGCGTTAATTAAGGAGGACGTGACGTTTGGGCATGGGGGGGGGGGCCTCTCTCAGGTGCACGAAAGGAAGTGCGGCGCGGTGCGCGAGCAGTACGGCATCCAGAGGGTGGAGGCCATGATGCACACGCTGGACCGCATCAATGCTGACCCCAACATCCTTCCCAATATCACTCTGGGCTGTGAGATCAGGTACAAAAAAAAAAAAAAAAAAAAAAAAATGGTTTCAACACCAACAATTTTTCAAATAAATAATCCACCCACACAAGTACAGTCTACATCTATGCCAATGATATAAAGTATATATATACAGTATTTTTCAAAATCTCTATTAAGCGCTAATGATTTTAGTTTTAAAAAAAATCACCTATTACAGTGCTATTTCTTTAAAAAAAAAAAAAATCTCCATACACTCCAATGATATCCTAAAAATCTGGAAACCAATGATATTTGAAAAGTATTCTTCTGCACCAATATTAAAAATGCAACATCCAAACCAATGACATGTTCTTTTTTTTTAAAGTCCTCACGCCCACCAATTACATACAAAAAATACATCCACACAAACAATAATCAAAAGAAAATCCTCATCCACACCAATGAAAATTGTAAATCTATCCACACCAAAGATATTCAAATTTATATCTACACCGGTGATATATAAAATGAGCCTCATCTACACCAATGATTTTGTTTTAAAAAGAATTTCATCCCACAAAAATAACAAGCCGAGGCTTCAATCGAAATATTTGGCAATTTTAGCCAATCAGAAATCTGAAAAGGCACAATAACAACAAACAGTACAAAGTCGCTCACTCAAAGATCCAATTTGGCGTTTTACTTGAGTCCTCACTAGAAAAAAAAAAAGGTCTTTTCTAATGAGCGAAATTGAGTGGTGCTCAGACAGACCCCTGAGGAACACCTTTGTATGCTCACACAGGGACTCGTGCTGGCACTCAGCAGTAGCCCTGGAGCAGAGCATCGAGTTCATCCGGGACACGCTGGTATCCAGCGAGGAGGAGGAAAGCCACGCCAGGTGCGCCGCGCCTGATGGTGAAACGCCGTTGCCGCAGAGCAAGAAGCCCATCGTGGGCCTCATCGGCCCAGGGTCCAGCTCAGTGGCCATCCAAGTGCAGAACCTGCTACAACTTTTCAATATCCCGCAGATCGCCTACTCGGCCACCAGCATGACTCTCAGTGACAAGGTTCGGGAAACTGTTTGGATGAACCAATTACGTCACCTTTTGCTAAACTCTAGCATGAGCATTTTGCTTAATGCGCTAACAATTAAATCTCATATTTTCAAGTAATACAACAGCACATACTGTACTGTATGTTGCAACGTTGCTCACCTTTTTAGCTTTCCAAGCTAAAGTTGCTAGCTCCATACCGTCATGGTCATGGTGTGACTGCCTTTTGTTTAATGAGTGAACATCTCCAGAGTAATACGTATACATATAATATACATTTTTGTTGGTTGAAAGGATACAAATGTTGCAAACAATGCTGTGCATAGCTAGGTTCTTTGCCTAGCTGCGTAAGATTGCTAGTGCCATGGCTAGTAAGACAAGGCCTCACATCCATCCATTTTCTTTGCTGCTTATCCTCACAAGGGTCTAACCCAGCTGTCAATGGGCAGGAGGCAGGGTACACCCTGAACTGGTGGCCAGCCAATCGTAGAGCATATGGAGACAGACAACGGTCACACCTCGGCGCAATTTAGAGGGTCCAATTAATGTTGCATGTTTTTGGGATGTGGGAGAAAACCGGAGTGCCCGGAGAAAAGCCACGCGGGCACGAGGTGAACATGCAAACTCCACACAGGCTGGGCCGGAATCGAACCGGGTCCTCAGAAGTGAGGCCTCACATTATTAGCATAATGTTAGCATGTTAGTTCATGAGCTACAGCTGCATTCTTTTACAGGTAATAAACTGGGGGAAGTTACTAAACTTGCTTGGCGCCATGAAATAACATTACCTGTACTCAGCCACACATTCATAGTTAGCTTGCTAGCTAGCATAGCTTAGCATATTTTTCAAGAAATACCCTTTAGAAGAGCAAAATGGGGAAAATGATTTTCTCAACATTGATCTGCTCTGCGACTGGCTATTTTGCTCTTGAGGGGTTGAATTATCACTGCAGTGTCTGAAACCAAAACGCAGCTCCATCCTCGCTGCAGAGCCTGTTTAAGTACTTCATGAGGGTGGTGCCGTCGGACATGCAGCAGGCCAGAGCAATGGTGGACATCGTCAAGAGGTACAACTGGAGCTACGTTTCCGCCATCCACACCGAGGGTAAGACCGCGCCCTCAATTATCTTTGCGGAAGATTGAGATTTAATTAGGGTTGTATGAAAACTTGGGGATCAAGCCTGGGATTCAAATTGGGGTTTTAAACCAGGGTCAGGGTTTTCAAACAATAGTTTTAAACCTCTGTTGGAGTTTTAAGTAGCGCTTATGGTGTCAAATGAAGGTTTGATGCCTGGCTCAAGGTTTCAAGCTTCTTTCTCAACTTTCAACTGGCCACAGGAAACTACGGCGAGAGCGGCATGGAGGCCTTCAAGGACATGGCGGCCAAGGAGGGCCTCTGCATCGCGCACTCGGACAAGATCTACAGCAACGCCGGCGAGCGCGCCTTCGACCGGCTGCTGCACAAACTCCGGGCCCACCTGCCCAAAGCCCGCGTGGTGGCCTGCTTCTGCGAGGGCATGACGGTGCGCGGCATCCTCGCCGCCATGCGCCGCCAGCGCCTGGTGGGCGACTTCCTGCTGGTGGGGAGGTGAGACCGGGACGGGAGCTCCTTCTCATCATATCCATCCTGTCATCCATCGTTCGCCGTCGCCATGGAAACCAAAGGTACCGCTCTTCCCGTTCCCCGCGCTCGCTCCGTTGCGCTTTTTCGAAATGCGTTCAAGGGTTGGACGGAAGGAAAGCATGCGGAGGAGTGGAAGGGAGGGATGATGATGATGATGATGACGGGGCGGGGGGATAAACGGCGAGCGAGGGGGTTGACGGGAGTCGCACGACTGGCCGCGTCTCCCAAGAAGACGTTTTATTTTAAGGTTGCCCGGTGTTCTATAAATGATTCTGCTCATTAGGAGACGCACGTGTGGGCTGCGGCGGGAGGAGAAGAAACATGTAAAGTAACCTTGAACTACATCTGGCAAAGCACGCACACGCCGAACGTGTTCACGCGGGCGCTGCGTTTGGAAGTCGCACCGCGGCGTCCATTTTGATGCTGGTGTGTTCGGAAGGCAAAATTGAGTCAGTGTCCCCGACACCTAAAGAATCCGACAGCCGATGTTTCAAGTTATATTTGAAAGGTCAAGTGGCATCCCTATAAACATTCTAAAATAGATATTGAAATGAAAAATACATAATAACAATATTCATTTCAATGTCTACAGGAAAAAAATAAATATGAGCGGAGAGCGCGTCATCCATGCGCAAAGTTGCGGAAGTGTCATGTGACGACATCCAAGTGGTCGCCACATTGGCTGCATCTACTGCCCGTGACGTCACCCCGGAGATTCGCCATTGAAAACACGTTGTGGCCCCTACTATGGGACACGCCCCTTCAGACGTGGAAGCTCTTTCATCTCACAATCGAGTGAAGTGTCCGGGGCAATATTACCCTATTGTTTCGAGCCATATTTAGATCACTTCTAACTAACCACAGACTCCCCAACAGTATGAAAAGTATGTAGCGTACTCAGCTGGAGCGATCGCAACCCCGCGGCAAGGGTGCGACGAGCCGATCGCGGCTTTGGCCGGGGTGGTGCCGAGGTGGCTCATCGCGGCACCGAGCTGGGGTGGCTGAGCTCGGCCGCTTTACGGAGTTGTCGTCGCTTGTGACTGAGTGCGCCATTGTCGGCGGCATTGTTTATCGCCACAATTTGTTATGTACTACTGTGTTTTAAAAAGCGGTTAATCTTCCATTTACATTTTTGTGTAGAAGGAGTTCAGTCCCATCAAATTCAAAATGTAAAACTATTTCTAATATGTATGAATTGCTTTTTACCAATCAAGGTGTAGTATGAAAATTAGGGGTCGAATTGGGCTGCAAATAACTATTACAGCATTTTAATAATCAGTTGTCATTTTATCTTATTTTATTTATTGGTTGTCCATCCATCCATCCATTCATTTTCTTTTGCCGCTTATCCTCATGAGGGTCACAGCATTGGAGCCTATCCCAGCTATCAACGGGCAGGAAGCGGGGTACACCCTGAACTGGTTGCCAGACAACAATCGCACTCACAATCACACCTAGGGGCAATTTAGAGTTTCCAATGAATGCATGTTTTTGGGGTGTGGACGGAAACCGGAGTTCCCGGAGAAAACCCACACAGGCACGGGGAGAACACGGAAACTCCGCACAGGCGGGGCCGGGATCGAATCCAGGTCCTCAAAACTGTGAGGCCAACGTTTTACCAGCTGCTCCACCATGCCGCCTATTTATGGATTAATCATACAAAATAAAATTACACATCTATCCCTTTATTGACATCATTTCAAATCCACAGTGCAGTAAATGCACAAATGTAAACTAATTATGATTCAGTTCCTGGTTTGGTGCCTAACATGTCAGAAAACGGGGGGGGGGGGGGTTGATCATTGCTTTCCAAAGTAAAAGATGTCCCCCGCCCACAAAAAAAATTATATATATATATATTATCTTGATTAAACAGATAATGACATAATCTGCTTTCTCAGAGGAGGACAACGGAAATGAGAAAATATTTGCCGTTGAGAGGCTGAAATTCCAACGATCCAGACAATTTGGAAAGCGTTTAAATGAGTTTCCCATCTGGGTTAAACTTGACATCTCCGCACGTGCACACTTGCTCAAAGAAGTGGTAAAAAAAAAAAGTTTAGGACGGTGTGCCGGAGTTACACAAGCCCGACGTGGGCGTCCATTTTGTAACACATCCTCAGGGAGGCTACGCGCTCGTGCTAAAAAAGCGCACGGGGCTCTGACTCTGATAGCTCGGATCACTTCTGAACCAGAACCCACGCACGCCGGCGCTCAGGGCAGCAACCACGCCTCCGCCTGTTTCTACACCACCTACACAGACGCACGCGTACTCGGCGCAACGCGGAACTTTGAAGCCGATCTTTTTTTTCCGAGTAGCCGCTTTTGCTCCACGAGGACAAACATCAGCGTTGAAGTGAACCAAAATAGGAAACCGCTTGGAGCACACTCGATGGAATTGTGCCTTGGTAGTGTTATTTGAACACCTTAATCATACCTGGCTCCAAATCTCAATCGGAATCTGTCTTGAAACTCCAACCCAGGCTTCAACCACAAATTTGAAGCCTTAACACTATCTTCAACCGCTGGTTCCAAATCCTTGAAACTCCTACACAGGAAATTTGAAACCCGAAGCCTGACTTCAAACCCTAATCGAAAACGTTAACACTGGTTTGAAATCCTAACCAAGGCTTGAAACCATAATTCTAAACCCGAAACCTTGTTTAAACACAAAACTGCAACCTCAATTTAATTAGGTAAAGAAGGGCTTTCTTATTTATTTGACCTGGGTTGAGGAGTTTCAAAACAGAGTCCAAACAAAATAAATAAAATACATTTTTATTTTTTTTTTAAGTGACGACATGTTTCTGATGATGTTGGGTTTTTTTTTGGGTGGGGTGGGGACTCAGCGACGGCTGGGCGGACCGCTACGACGTGACGGACGGGCTGGAGCGCGAGGCCGCGGGGGGCATCACCATCAAGCTCAAGTCGGCCTACGTGACGTGGTTCGACGACTACTACCTGAAGCTCAAGCCCGACGGCAACCCGAGGAACCCCTGGTTCCCCGAATTCTGGCAGCACCGCTTCCAGTGCAAGCTGAGGGGAGTCTCGCAGGAGAGCGCCGCCTACAACCGCACGTGCAGCTGTGAGAACGTCTTCTTCCCGCCCGTGCCGACGGGTGACAGCCCGGTAAAGCGGCTTTGTTCTTGTGCAGGGAGGGAGTCCCTGCGCCACCAGTACGCCCAGGACACCAAGATGGGCTTCGTCATTAACGCCATCTACTCCATGGCCTACGGGCTGCACGCCATGCAGCAGGACCTCTGCCCGGGCTATAAGGTACTGTAGATCCTTGAAGGGACTGCGATCACATCGGAACGTTTACATGACGTTAGAGAGAACGACGTCACACGTACCTGTCAACTTTTCAGAGCGCCAACCTGTAGAAACTACCCAAAAAAATCGTCATAGAGAGCAAAAAATCCTTATAACGTATTGAAGCAAATTATATGTCAAAATAAACAGAGGGAAAAAAAACACAAAGTTTTTCAATGGTTTTTTATTGTAAATCTCCATAATGATAATAATATCTGAAGTTAATGTCTAATTCTACTAAGTCGAACGATCCAAAAGATGGCTATTTATCAGCCGGGCTACAATACCTAACCCTATATTTGTAAGAGAGATTCACCAAAGAGAATCAGTGATGGGAAAAGAAAAATGTTTTGAAAGATTACATATCTACCGAATGCCCATGATCATGATTTTATATGATAAGGCTAACAATAAGCTATAGATGAACTCACTGACATTAGCTATTTTTCCTATGAAGCCATTCTCAATCTTAGTAAATGGAACACCTATCTTGGCATACATATGACACCCTTGTGGCGAAAACACAGCATTCAATTATATTATATTGTCATATTATATATATATATATATATATATATATATATATATAGTTTTAAAATTAGCGTTTCAAGTCTGCATTTAGGTTTGAAAGTAGGATTTCAAACAGGAGTTAGCGTTTCACGTGTTCGGGTTTCAAGCTACGTTGAGTGTTTCAAATTTAGGTCTGAGGCAAATGCGAGGATTTTAATGATGGCTGTCAGTCTCAGGTTAGGGTTCAAAATAGGGGTTAGTGTTTTAAATCTGCATTCGGATTTCAAGCCAGAGTTAGAATTTCAAAGTAGGGTTTTAATAAGAATAAATTGAAGGACTGTTGAGGTTTTCCTCCGTTCAGGGTCTGTGTGAGGCCATGCGGCCCATCGACGGCCGCCGGCTCCTCGAATTCCTGATGCAAACCAACTTCACGGGTGTGTCGGGAGAAGTCATCCACTTTGACCAGAACGGAGACTCGCCTGGCAGGTGAGAACGAGGACGACGCTTTCGGACTTTCGGACGCTGAAGGACTGACGACGCGTTCGTCCCAGGTACGAGATCATGAACTTCAAGCAGATGTCCGAGGACGAGTACGCCTACGTGCATGTGGGCAGCTGGGATCAGGGCGGCCTGCGCATGAATGACCAGGAGATCTGGAACAACGACAGCGACATCATACGCTCCGTCTGCTCCGAGCCATGCCAGAAGGCTCAGATCAAGGTGAGACCGCCACAAGAACACTCGAGGTTTCCAACCACATCTGCCACAGAATGGCGGATTAGATGAAGGGGAAATGAGAATTTAAACGTCATTGAAACCAACCATGTCGCCTTAAGAATGTCTGCTAATCTTAGATCTAAAGGTCATTGCAAAATGCCATAGATTACTATTATTATTTATATTTCCTTCGACAGCATAACAATACTTGTTCTTAATATTCCACAAATTATGACTGCAATTTGTTGAATAACTTAAAGTAGTTGTGAAGCTCTTCTAAATTTGTGTCCATGTCTGTGTTGTAATGCCCCCTGGTGGCCCATTCACAGATTATATGAAGCACAAATGGTTTCATTTTTTAAAATTCTATTTCATTATGGTATTCCATCCATCCATTTTCTTCGACGCTTAGCCTCACAAGGGTCGCGGGGAGTGTTGGAGCCCATCCTAGCTGCCAACGGGCAGGAGGCTGGGTACACGCTGAAATGGTTGCCAGCCAATCGCAGGGCACACGGAGACAAACAAGCACACTCACAATCACACCAAGGGGCAATTTTAGAGTGTCCAATTAATGTTGCGTGTTTTTGGAATGTGGGAGGAAACTGGACTGCCCGTAGGAAATTTACACAGGCACAGGGAGAACATGCAAACTCCACACAGGCGGGTCCGGGATTGAACTGGGGACCTCTGAACTGTAAGGCGAACGCTTTACCAGCTGAGCCACCGTGCTGCCATTATGGTATTAATTAGTGTTATTTTAAAGCATAGCATTCCAAAATACATAGCTTTTCTAAACAAAAAATAATAATAATTCGCCCCCGCTGGAACGGATTAATGGAATTTTCATTCATTTCCATTGTGTTTTGTGTCTTAGGTAAAAACAATAACACCGTTGATCTGTAAAATATTGTTTTACGTTGGCTAAAAATAAACAAAGTGTTATTCGAAGTGGCCGAAGAAGCTCCACCCGTCGCCACAACCTATCTTGAAAGCCTCAGCGACCTCACCGCCGTTTTTAAAAAAATCTTTTTTCAAAATTAGAATTGAAACGATGTCGGCAGGTGATCCGCAAAGGCGAGGTGAGCTGCTGCTGGACGTGCACGCCCTGCAAGGACAACGAGTTTGTTTTCGACGAGTACACGTGTCGCGCCTGCATGCTGGGCTCGTGGCCCACTGACGACTTGCGTGGTAAAAATATAAATATCATACACACGTAAATTACAAAAAAAATAAATAAATAAAATGATGATGGGACTTTGCGGGTTTTGTCTCCACACAGGTTGCGAGCCCATCCCGGTGCAGTACGTGCGCTGGGGAGATCCGGAACCCATCGCCGCCGTCGTCTTCGCCTGTCTGGGCCTACTGGCCACGCTCTTTGTAACTGCCGTCTTCATCAAGTAAGTCGAAAAGTTTTGGACGCGGATTTAAATGCGATGACGGAGGGATGCGTCGACCTTGTGAGGGTGTTGAATGAAAAGTGCGTGTGGATTGAAGCTGACTTTGATTTGACTTTTATATATATATATATATTTTTTTTTTTTTGGTTTGTTTTTTTATTTATTTATTTATATAGGCTGTGGTTTTTGGACTGCTTTTTTGGTTTCTTGGGGGGAATTTTGGGGGATTTTTTTTTAAATGGGTGCACCAACTGTGGTGACTGGCTTTAAATAAGCCATTTTTTTTTGTTTAGTTTGTTTTGTTTTTGAGGTTGTGCGCTACGGAAAGGGGATGCGCTAACTCTCCATTGACGTATCTAGTTTCTCTCTTCAATGACTCGGTTGAGTACAAGCCTCGCCACGTAAATGAGCAACGCAAGCCAGTCCACGTGGTTCCGGAAAGCCCGGAGCAGCAGTCACGTGACTCTGGCTGTCACCTGGCAGGTTCTGGGACACGCCGGTGGTGAAGTCGTCCAGCCGCGAGCTGTGCTACATCATCCTGGCGGGCATCTGTCTGGGCTACGCGTGCACGTTTTGCCTGATCGCCAAGCCGCACCTCGTCTACTGCTACCTGCAGAGGCTCGGCATCGGCCTGTCGCCCGCCATGAGTTACTCCGCCCTGGTCACCAAGGTGCAAAATGTCGCTTCCTGTTGACTTGTGTCTTCCATCACCTCTGACGCTCAAGGCAATATTCCAAGTTGTTCTAATTATCCATAGAAAACAATGCAGAGCCAACTCATGCGTGACCAAACAAAAACAAAATCAAAAATCTTACTATGCATGTGATTTGATCAACTTTTGAACATCCTTAACTGTCATACAAGTGTTGAAATGGGTGAAAACCTGTATAATTAAAAAAAAAATGAAAAAAGACTGACAAACAGTCCCTTTAGGGGTCAAAACGTCGGCAAAAAAAACCTCTATTAGGTTTTCAAACAACATTTAAACCATCAAACCTGCATAACAAATAGTTTTAAAAATAACCATAATAATGGAAAACTATGTGCTGGATTTTTTCTCATTTCGTGTTTCAACATTTTACATTTTTTGTTTTACATATATAAAAATTCTAAATGCAAATAGGCAGCACGGTGACTGACTGGTTAGAGCGTTGGCCTCACAGTTCTATGGACTGAGGTTCAAATCCCGGGCCTGCCTGTGTGGAGCTTGCATGTTCTCCCCGTGCCTGCGTGGGTTTCCTCCCACATCCCCAAAACATGCATTCATTGGACACTCTAAATTGCCTCTAGTTGTAATTGGTTGGTTATCTCTGTGTGCCCTGCGATTGGCTGGAAGCGGTGTGAAAGATGGATAAACATATGTACTTTTAAAATCATCTTGTGTTCCCCAATCCATTAAATCCGTTAGCGGCACGGCGGATCAACTGGTAAAGCGTTGGCCTCACAGCTTTGATGATCTGGGTTCGATCCCGGCCCCGCCTCTGTGGAGTTTGCAACATTAATTGGACCCTCTAAATTGCCCCTTGGTGTGACTGTTGTCTGTCTCCGTGTGCCCTGCGATTGGCTGGCGACCAGTTCAGGGTGCACCACGCCTCCTGCCCGTTCACAGTTGGGATAGGCTCCAGTGCTCCCCGCAACCCTCGTGAGGATAAGCGGTGAAGAAAATGGATGGATGGAATACCATAATGAAATAGAATTTTAAAAAATGAAACCATTTGTGCTTCATATAATCTGTAACTACGCCACCAGGGGGCACTATAACACAGACATGCACACAAATTTAGAAGAGCTTCACAAGTACTTTATGTTGCTCAACAAATTGCAGTCACATCAGTCATAATTTGTGGAATATTAAGAATGAGTATTTGTTATACTGTCCAAGGAAATATAAATAATGTTAACAATCTATGGCGTTTTGCATTGTTCTTTAGCACTAAGATTAGCAGACTTTCTAAAGGCGACATGGTCGGTTTCAACGGTGACCAGTTCAGGATGGAAGTGATAGGCTCCAGCACTCCCCGCGACCTTCGTCAGGATAAGCGTCAAAGAAAATGGATGGATGGATGGATAGTTAATACGACAAAGTAAAAGCACTCACCCTTTCCTATCTGGTGGATAATTAACATGTTTTACGTCAGCATCTGCATTTCTGCTTCTATTTTGATCATCACGTTTTTCCCTCTTTTGCCAACATTGGCAACCATCTGTGGTACTGCACACTGAAACTAAATGAAAAAGCATTGTGCCGGTAATCCTTAAGACGCTCGCTCTGAGGCATGTTATTTCCAGTTCTACCTAAAAGTGAAGAATAAACTGTAGGAGGCCACATGAGGATGAAAGCCACACGTTTGTTCTTTGTTGGCGGGGGTACACGTTGTAGTGGGAGTGAGGAAGGGGGGTTTTATACATCGATATGTATTTATGTATTTGGACTCACCCGCTCAATAAGCACTTGATCTATTTTTGGAACGCAGACCAATCGCATCGCTCGCATCCTGGCAGGCAGCAAGAAGAAGATCTGCACCAAGAAGCCTCGCTTCATGTCCGCCTGCGCTCAGCTGGTCATCGCCTTCCTGCTCATTCTGCTCCAGCTCGCCATCATCGTGGCGCTGCTTGTCATCGAGCCCCCAGAGGTGGGTGTGCGGGGTGTCAAAGGGAGCTGTGTGGACTTTGTTCAAATATTTCACCCGGGTGTGGAAGGAACGGAGGATGTGCGCCGACTTTGTCGTGATTTTTGTGAGGAAAGAGGGGGTGCACCAAAATGTTGAAGTGGGCCTTTAGACTATAAAGTGTGATGTAAGACATTAAGTGCGCTCCTCAGGTGATTCACGACTACCCCAGCATACGCGAAGTGCATTTGATCTGCAACTTGACCACTCTGGGGGTGGTGGCGCCGCTGGGCTACAACGGCCTGCTCATCCTCAGCTGCACCTTCTACGCCTTCAAGGTATGAATGCGCATGAACTCTGTCTCGTCGATTGTCATGAGCCAGGCTTGGAGCACCTGTCACCGCTCACGGCGGTTTCAAATTGGGACTGAAATAGACTCTGTATTTGAGTTGGAGTTTTTGTCACTGGCATTGGCCTGTTCGTTCTGTTACGGATCTCCGGTGCAGGGCTGGACCAAAATGCAGGACTCCGGGACAAGGACATAATGTTCGGCGTAGTTTTATTCAAAGCTGAGGTCATACACGGTGTAAGCAGTCCGAGAAGGCAGAGGTACAGAAAAGCTAGGCTAAGCAGGATCCTGGCATTGGCCAGTTCGTTGTGCGTTGTTCCCTGAGTTAGTGCGTTGCATTTGCTGACAGTAGGAATCTCCACTACTGAAAATAGTGTAGCGTTGCGCCACCTCGCTTTAGGACTGTCTTAGTTTATGTTCCATAGTCAAGTCCTAGTTCATAGTTTCTCTCCTAGTCATCGGACCTCGCTACATGTCTTTTGGATCCTGACAGGTGTCACCGCCCAGAGCAGTGGCCACGCCCCTCTTGGGCGTGGTCCAATCCCAGCTCATGGCGTCGATACGATCTTTTTCGGTTTTCTTCTTCTCTCGACGCAGACTCGTAACGTTCCGGCCAACTTCAACGAGGCCAAGTACATCGCCTTCACCATGTACACCACCTGCATCATCTGGCTGGCCTTCGTGCCCATCTACTTTGGCTCCAACTACAAGATCATCACCATGTGCTTCAGCGTCAGCCTCAGCGCCACGGTGGCGCTCTGCTGCACGTTCGTGCCGAAGGTAACCCCCTCAGCCGCTCCTCGCGAAAAATCTCCCCGCCCGTTTTGAGCTTGCGTTCCGCACCGCAAGGTGTACATCATGCTGGCCAAGCCGGAGAAGAACGTGCGCAGCGCCTTCACCACCTCCACGGTGGTGCGCATGCACGTGGGCGACGCCAAGAAGGCCGCCAAGGCGGGCAAGCCGTCGAGCAGCATGGCCAACCTTTTCAGGCGACGCTCGTCCGCCCAGGATAATGTCAGGTGAGTGTTCCACGTGGACAGATCCTTAAAAACAAATGTCTAAGCTAGTGCGTTTCTACCTAAAACTGAAGGCACTCACCCACTTCGACAGATCAAGGGATCCCCGCACAAAAGACCCTAAAAATGGTAAAATAACCGCTTCCACATCATAAAAGACACAACACCCCCTTTCCCTGCACACACCATTTAAGTCAAAAAATTGTCAAAGCGCCAAGGATAAAACAATGAATTTATTACCACAAGAATGTCAGCATTTCCAGGAACATTTCCAGGTCCTGATCCTAATCTGACATTGCAACGACCGGCAAAATACATACAGAGGGGGTAAAAAAAAATATGTCCCTGAGCTGGGAGACGGCCTCATTTTGGTTGGTACTGTGGGGATTTCATAGGATTTTTCTTTCAAGGAAAGATGAGTGATAACGTGCGGGAATGTACAATTATGCAGAAGGAGAGGAGGGGGGCGGGGATGGTGGGAGTAATGGGAGGAAATGGAACATCGAAGGTTGCGATTGTGACTTGATTTTTGTTCCCAGCTCCAACGGGAAGTCCGGTGCCTGGGAGCAGAACGAGCCAAGCTACAGGCCCAACCTCTGGAAGAGGATGACCTTCCACGTCAAAAAGAAGGACATCGCCGAAGCCAACCAGACCGCCATCATCAAGCCTTTCTCCACGGGTGGCGGCGGTGAGGTGGCGGCAGGTGACGAGACCCGGTGGCTCCAAGACGGAGACGACGCACGAGTCCTGCCTTCCGAGCCCCCTATTGGGGACATCAGCGTCGTCGCCGTGGGCGAGCT